>NW_027185230.1:12750317-12997817 GCF_022577435.1 Embiotoca jacksoni | reverse complement strand
GTCATTGGGGGGGAGGGGGAGGGGGGGGGGGGGGGACGGCGAGGACGCGTTATGATTTAGTTTCAATTGTACACGTCAAAATTGAAACGATAAGAAAACTGAAAGTGTGAGCGACGGCGTTAGTTTTTGTTTTTGTTTTTTTTAAACTGTTGTTACGGTGTGCTGAAAACAGGCCAGTCACCGTGATTACGCACCCTGAATTAAATTCTTATTCCAATCATCTGAGATTAGGTCGTTTTGTAACGGGGGGGGGTGCTTTGCAATGGAGCGGGGAGACGCCCGAGCTGCGATTTCACTTTAACTCGCGTTCAGAATGGTTCATGGTCAGTTCTTGTTTTTGTTTTTGTTTTTTTTTTGGGGGGGGGGGGGGGGGCAAATTGCAGGCATGAACTAATCTCTGCTTCCTTCCTGTTGTCGTACATCTCACGGTGTGGTAGAGGTTGCACAGACAAGTTGTAGAGACGACCGAGCGTCGCTCTCCCGAAGCATCAACTAGTTGCCCGCTTAAAAAAAAAAAAAAAAAAAAAAATAAAACGAACCGTCCTCTACACGTGTCGTACGTACAGACTCGGTCCTTCAGTAGTACTCCTTGACCGTTTTTAAATCGGATTACGATTAAGAAAAGTAACTTACTGTGACATTATCCTTCTGTAATTTTGACAGGTAATATTTGCTTTTAAAGACTGTTAAACATTATATTTTAGATTTTATTTTTTTTTAATTGATCATCAGTCTTAAATGTACAGAATTTATTTTTTTTGGGACAAAAAAGACTCTAAAAGCGGCATTTTTCACCCCCTTCAAAGGTAGTCGGTGTATTCACGTTAAGACATTAAAAACAACCTTCCTTTTGGAAAGTTTATTAGATTGCCGCTTTTGATGCTGTTATGAGCATTTCGCTGATTTTAATTTGTAATTATTATTAATTTTTTTTTGGTCAAATCTGGTTCACGGTTTCAAAACGAACCGATCATGTCGCTGAAAGGCCCGCGATTAGGACGAGCCGATTCCCAAATAGTAAAGGGGGGGGGGGGCGCAAACGGCAAACGCTAACAACGGCCCGGGCCGGCAGAGTCTCCGGCTCGATCCCCCGGCTGCTCGGACCGGTCATTCCCTCGCTGCCTTCGCCTCTCGCGACTTTTTCTACCTCTGAGAAAAAGTAAATAAGCACGGAGAAAAAAAAAACAACAACAAAAAACGCGACTACTCGATGCTTGAGAGAGCCGTTTTTAACGACTTCTCGGTGTGTGTGTGTGTGTGTGTGTGTGTGTGTGTGTGTGTGGAAAGCCGTCGCTGTGCAGCCCCTACTGTGAACTGCTGGCTCAGCGTTTTTGTACTAACACGTCCTCAAAGGTACACTGAGCAAACCTTAATAGAACATCATTTATTATTTATCTGTTTATTAATGTTTGTCCTCCTCCCCCCCCCGAGTATGTCTTCATAAATATTCTCTCACGTCACCTGCAGAGTAGCTTAAAGGGTAGCTTCACATTTTTTTTTTTTTTTTTTTTTTTTTTTTTTTTTAACGATCTAAAAATATCTCTGGCGTGCCCGTACTGTTCGCACGCCGAAAGAGTTTTCTTCGTCTTTCCTCCCCGTTCACACGGGCGGTGGAGGAAAAAAAAAAAAAAAAAAAAAATTCCCTCGTTCATGTGTGCAAAAAGGAAATCGCAAGTTCGGGTTGAGCTAGCAGTCGGGGGTTGGTCAAATAAAGCCTGCGCGTTTTTCAGTGTTTTTAAGTACAACATTTCTCGTTTTTGTTTGGATTCGGGCTCTTTTCTTTGCAAGCAAAGAGCAAATTTCGTACTTAAAAACACCAAACGTTGGACGATCCCGGTTCTCGTATTAGCTTTGGTTAAACCTGAAAATGAATTTTATTTTTTATTTTTTTTTTTACATCCCCGAATCTCTATAATCTCTACGACCACTAATAACTCTCAAAATGTACGTATGGGCACGTGAATATTGTTTAAAGACAAAACTTAAAAAAAAAAAAAAAAAATGTGAACGTATCCTTTGAGGCTGTAGGATTTTTGCACAAGCCTAACCCCCCTCCCCCCCCCCGCCCCGTAATACCTAATAAAGACAAAGATGGCGCGTTGCTCAGTTCACCTAGGAGGTTCATGTAACTGCGCGTAATGTTCAAGTCTCGAGTGTGACCCCCCCCCCCCTCCCCCCCCGACCTCTCCCCCTCCAGACAGACGAGGTGTTTCTGGAAGCTCAGATCCAGAACATCACCACGTCGCCGATGTTCATGGAGAAGGTCTCCCTGGAGCCCTCCATGATGTACAACGTTACCGAGCTCAACACGGTCGCGTGCGGCGACCTGGGGTAAAGAGCGCACGTTGCTCCTGTTGGTGTTGTTGCAGAAGTTGGACCCATAACGCTCACCTAAAACCCCTCCCCTCCCCTCCGTCCCACCCCGGCAGAGAGTCCACTTTTGGTAAAATGTCCTACCTCCAGCCGATGGACACGCGGCAGTACCTGTACTGTCTGAAGCCGAAGCCGGAGTACGCGGAGAAAGCCGGCGTGATCAAGGGAGTGACGGTGATCGGCAAGCTCGACATTGTGTGGAAGACCAACCTCGGGGAGAGAGGAAGGCTACAGACCAGTCAGCTGCAAAGAATGGTAACGCGATAGCGCTTTCTTTTCTTTTCTTTTTTTTTTTTTTTTCCCCTTGTGGACTCTTGTTATTCTTCCTGTTAAAAAGGAGTTGTTGTTTTTTCCTTTCCTGTTAAAAGGGAGTTTTTCCTTCCAACTGTTGGAGGTTTTTCTTACTGTTAAAAGAAGTTTTTCTTCCTGTTAAAAGGGAGTTTTTTCTTCCAACTGTTGGAGGTTTTTCTTCCTGTTAAAAGGGAGTTTTTCCTTCCACTGTTTGAAGTTTTTCTTCCTGTTAAAAGAAGTTTTTCTTCATGTTAAAAGGGAGTTTTTCTTTTCACCGTTGGAAGTTTTTCTTCCTGTTAAAAGGGAGTTTTTCCTTCCAATGTTGGAAGTTTTTCTTCCTGTTAAAAGGGAGTTTTTCCTTCCACCGTTGGAAGTTTTTCTTCCTGTTAAAATAAGTTTTTCTTCCTGTTAAAAGGGAGTTTTTCCTTCCAACTGTTGGAGGTTTTTCTTCCTGTTAAAAGGGAGTTTTTCCTTCCACTGTTGGAAGTTTTTCTTCCTGTTAAAAGAAGTTTTTCTTCATGTTAAAAGGGAGTTTTTCTTTTCACCGTTGGAAGTTTTTCTTCCTGTTAAAAGGGAGTTTTTCCTTCCAACTGTTGGAGGTTTTTCTTCCTGTTAAAAGGGAGTTTTTCCTTCCACTGTTGGAAGTTTTTCTTCCTGTTAAAAGGGAGTTTTTCCTTCCACTGTTGGAGGTTTTTCTTCCTGTTAAAAGGGAGTTTTTCCTTCCACTGTTGGAGGGTTTTCTTCCTGTTAAAAGAAGTTTTTCTTCCTGTTAAAAGGGAGTTTTTCCTTCCAACTGTTGGCGGTTTTTCTTCCTGTTAAAAGGGAGGTTTTTTTTCTTCCCAGCCGTTCATGTGGGAGTTTGTTTTTACTCTTTTCAGTGACTGTTTTCTTCCCGTTTTTTTCCTCCAGGCTCCAGGTTACGGAGATATCAGACTGTCTTTGGAGATGATTCCCGACACGGTCAACCTCGAAGAACCCTTTCGACATCATCTGTAAAATCACCAACTGCAGGTGAAAATCCCCCCCCCCCCCCACCCCACACTCCCTCCCTCCCTCCCTCCTCCTCCTCCCACAAGAGGAAGCCATCTTTTGAGCGCACATGACACGAGAGAGCACAAATAACCCCACCCCACCCCTCCCCCCACCCAATTTCCTGTGACTTTCCGTGTTGCAGCGAAAGAACCATGGATCTGGTGCTGGAGATGTGTAACACCAGGTCGATCCACTGGTGCGGCGTGTCGGGGCGACAGCTGGGGAAGCTCAGTCCCCGGCGTCTTCCTCTCGCTGCCCCTCACCGTCCTCTCCTCCGTCCAGGGCCTGCAGGTACGCTCCCCAAACTCTCCGGGTCCACACCCGGTGGACATTTGCAAACGCTTTTGTCTCGCTTCCGCCCGCGTCACGCTCTCCACCTCTTCGTTTCAGAGCGTCTCCGGACTGAGACTCACAGACACGTTCCTGAAGAGGACGTACGAGTACGACGACATCGCGCAAGTGTGCGTGGTCTGCCCGTACGCGAGCAACGAGTGCTAGAGCGTTTTACTTACACCCCTCCTCCCCCTTCCCTTTTTTTGGTGTTTTTTTTGTTTTTTTGTTTTCGCATTTTAGATATGAACGGACCAACTGTGGAATTCTGCACATGACAGTTTTTTTTTGCAACCTAACGGGACAATATTGTATTTTAAAATGAATTGTGAATAATAGAAATCACTTTGTTTGAAAATAATTATATAAATGTGCATAAATGTTAATACATTCTCTGTAATCTCTTGATTTTTTTTTTTTCCGGTTGCTTTTAAAAACACTTTTCATGGTGTCCACGGTGTTTTTTTTGTTTGTTTGTTTTTTTGTTTTTGTTTTTTTTCTCTCTCTCTCATTGAAGCAGTTACAGAGACACGGACAGGAATATTTAATGCCATGCTCACGTTTTTATTTTGAAGAACTTCACATCAAGTAATTATGTAAGGTTTATTTAGTGCTTCACAAGAATACAATTTTAGGAAAACAAAGATATTAGTTTAAAAAAAAACAAAAAAACAGTAAATAGGTGGTTAAAACAAAAAAAAAAAAAACATAACCACCAGTGGACCTCGATAGCAAACAAAACTTGCCAACACTAGACTACACGGGGTGTTAAATATGTTGATTAAACTCGATCTGATTTTCAGCCATTGGTACTTTCTCACAATGCAAAAGATGTTGAACAGGTGCAACTACTAATTTAAGGGTGATATTGGTGTTATAATAATATTATTTTAAATATGTACAGCAGGGCGTTTAAATCTGCAGTGAAATTGCTCAGGAAAATACAGGTGGATGAACATTTATGAGGACGACCTACGTCCTGTATTTCTTGCCACCTCTTTCGATCTGCTTAGACCTTTTATATAGACCAATTAGACATTAAAATAAGAAGCAAATTTGATGAATTCATTTCGGGAGTCCCTTTGCTGGAAATTTTACTGGTTTTCATCGATGCATTAAAAAAAAAAAAAAAAAAAGTTAATCTTTTAAGGGGCGAACGGAGCGGACGTTTCCTCTGCTCGCTCCGTGCCGAGGTTAAAAGGCCACCCCAGCAATTTAGCGCCGTTAAACTCCAAAGTCGGTGAAGCGGAAGTAACAGAGGTCAAGTTCAAGTTAGATGTGGGCCAAGCTTAAGAAACCCGGCATTTCGATTTTCCATATCGGTGCAGAGCCAGCGTCTTCATGAGACTAGTAAAAGCCTAAATTATCAACCCCTGCACCCCGGTTTGTTACTCGAGGCGTTCTGTTATAAATGATTCCGCATTTCCAAGATTAAATAATACGACATCTTTAAGGGTTATTTTCTTAGGATTGAGAAGTAAAAACAAAACAAACAAAAAAACGACAATACACAACAGTTTCTTTTTTTTTTTTGTGTACAGGCTGCAGAGGACTAATTTGCCGGGTTCTCTCCCCCCTTTAAAATGTAGGACCAATACTCTGCCAGGATTATATGACATACCACATGACGGATGACGCGTTCCTACAATAACGATGCGGGGGGGAAAAAAAAAGAAGCACACGAGTAGTTTTTCAATTTCAAGACATTTATTATGCGTGTTTTCGACAAAACAATGTGCTGCCCTACGGCGTACCTATTTTGTTTCCATAAAGCGTCTGATCTCAAATACCAGATTTAAGAGCATGCAAAAATGACCCGTGTGAATATGTCCTTACAAGTTCATGAGCAATTAAATAGGCTGAAAGTGTGGCGGGGAAGGCATTTATTTATTTCTTTATTTCGTTAAAGTGCCGTAACAACACGACGCAGGCTGCAAACACCGCCGCACGGTTACGCCGCCGTCTGAATCGGAAGTTAAAGGAGCGAGTCCCGCGTGTTCGAGGGACCCGGTGGTCGTTACCCGCCCGACAAGACGGCGAAGGTCCGTCCACGGAGACAACGCGAAACAAACGAGGCGGGCCTGGTGTCCCGCGGGTGTTGAGAAAAAGCCGAGGTGTTCCCCGCGATGACGTGAAAGTACATTCGTCCCTTGTTCTCTTTGTTCAGTCGCGACCGCACGCTGAAGGAGTCCGTAAACTGATGGGGAGACATGAGGAGGGCAGTGGCTTCAGCACGTCAACAACAACAACAACAACAACAAAAAACACGACCTCTGGCGGGATGTAAAAAAAAAAAAGCTCAGAAGAAAGGATGTCGGTAATGCTGAACTGCGTTCTCGGCTCTATTTTCAGTTTTTTTTTGTTTTTTTTTAGGTTCACGTGTTTACAGTATGTGTTGTTGGTTGTTGTTGTTTTTTTGTTTGTTGCCCTAAGACGTGTGGGGGATGCTTGGTTTCACGGTTCAGTCTCCAGGCTCTCATCTCTCCTCTCCGGAGCCTTTATATCACAGTAAAGTGCCTTCGTGGCCCCCTCTTTCCCCCCCCCCCCCCCCCCCCCCCAATCCTTGTCTCTCTTCGGTCCAGCTGTGCCGGGGGAGGAGGGGGGGGGGATTTGACGTTAAGAAATGGGTGTAGAGATTGTAATGGCGCCGTGTGGTTGCCCTTTCTTTAAAAACAAAAAACAACAACAACAAAAAACGTGAGGCTGGAATAAAAACGTTACATGTTATTGACGCAATTACATTCCTGTTTGATAGATGTGATCGGGAGGTGGGGGGAGGTGGGGGGGGTTAAATGTACAAAAACTACCTGACTAGATCAGGAGTGCTCCTCGGCGCTGCCGCTGAAGGAGCGGCTCCGGATGTGGTTCCTCAGCTGCTCGATCAGCTCCGGGTTCTGCTGCTGGATCTGCTGGGCGAACTGTTGTCCCCTGACACCGGAGAGCAGAGCAACTTGGTTTGTCCTCTCGTTTTTGTTTTGTTTTTCACACAAAACCAGATGAGGAAATAGTTCTGTATTTCTTTTTTTTTATATATATATATATTATTTGTTTTTTGTTTACTGCCCGCGGACGTCGGTGCAAATTTTGCGACGTCGTTTCAAGAAATGTCGAAGCGACGCGTCGCGGCCGAAGGAATAGTTAGTTCCCGGGAAAGTTATTCGCCTCCTTCCCCGGAGAGTTCGATTACGTTTTATTTACACGGCGCCGAATCGCAGCGCGGCTCGTTTCGTCGCACTTGACGCCGTGAAGTCCAGAAAATTCCAAGATTCCCACGTTGAGCTCGGAGGGGGGGGAAAAAAAAAAACTCCCCTTTGAAGGGAGAGAAAATATGACCGAAGAGGGGAAGGAAAAAAAAACAACAACAGCCTTTTAACGGGAAGAAACCTCTGAAGGCTCAGGGAAGTTAGAGGAGGGGATCAATACTACCAGCAGCTTGTAAACTTGCAGTGGGGGAGAGGGGGGGGGATACAAAAGACAGAAGCTCACTTTATATCCCAAATGTTAAAAACCACAACAAACGACAACAACAACAACAACAAAAAAAGAGATGTAAAAATCCCACTGAGTCTTCGTAGCTTCGTATTTCCGATCCGTACGTGAGAAAGCAATCCGTACGTTTCGCCGCGAACGGGCGTACCAAAAAAATAAATAAATAAATAAATTTAAAAAAAAATGTACGGGTCAAATAAAAGCCTCTTTAAGTTAGATCATGCTTTAATCAAGCCGTGCTTTTATTTTGGAGGCCGGGGTACTTACGCTTCGATCAAGCTGGAGATGTCCGACAGTCCTCCCACTCCGGCCGCATTCGTCATCATGCCCGACATCCTGGCCACACGGGGGGGGGGGGGGAGAGAGGGGGAGGAGGGGGGGGTGAGTCAGTGGATTATTATTTATTTTTTTCAAACTAAACGCTCGTCAGCCGCCCCCACCCCCTCACCCCGCCCCCCCCGAACGTAATCAAATACTGATATCGTACTCACAGCTGTTGTACTTGTTGGTTCTGCATAACGCTCGCAGCCTGGAAACAGAAATCAAGCTGGAAAAAAATTCAGGGAGAAAAGAGAATTTATCATCCCCCCCCCTCCCCCCCTCCCCCCTCCCAGAAGACGCCCCCCCCCCCCCCCCCCCCCCAACGCGTCACCGTTTAACGAGGCGAGGCGCTCTCCGCCGTCGCTCGTGGGGACTAATTAGGGAAAAAAAAATATCTGAGGCGGAAAACAAAAAAACAAAAAAAACCCAGCACAAAAACGTCCGTTTCGAGGGACGCGAGGAGTCTTACCATGCTGATGAAGGCGGGGTTGTTGATTAAACTGGCCATGTCGAATCCCAATCCGGCGGCTATCTGCGGAGCACATTCGCGGACAGACGTCAGAACAAGCATCACCCGGGGGAATACGACGGGAAGGTGTTTTTGTGTCTTTTGTTATGCAAGTCACACAAAATAAATAAATAAATTTGGAGAGCAAATTTCTCATATTGCAAAAAGAAAAAAAAAAAAGAATCGAGTTTGTAAGTAAAAAAAATAAACTGAGCATAAAATTATTCGCGTTACAAACAAATGTGCTTTTTACAGTTTTGTTAGTTTTGGTCACGGAATCATTTAAAAAAAAAATATTTATTTTTTTAATTTTTTTTATTGCGAATCAAAAACTTTCGATTGCGCAACCGAAACTTTTATTTGCGAAACAAAAGGCAAAAAAAAAAATTTTTGGTTGCGAGTTGAGTTGGGGCGGGGCAGGGCGTGGCGGGGCGTGGCGGGGCGGGGCATACGACGGACGGAGGAGGCGGGAGTTTCTACTAATGCACTTCTGCAGCAGAAACTCGCGTCTCCTTCGTCCGGCGTATGCCCCGCCCACGACGTCCCGAAACCGTCCAAAAAGTTTCAACTTCGCGAACAAAAAGTGCGGTTTCAACAACAAAATATCGGCGTTCTGCGACCGAAGCCGACGAAATCGTTCGCGCAAATTTGTTTGCGACGCAAATAATTGTATTCTCAGTTCACGTTTCTTTTTTTTTTTTACTCGCAGACTT
Source organism: Embiotoca jacksoni (assembly GCF_022577435.1). Taxonomy (NCBI): domain Eukaryota; kingdom Metazoa; phylum Chordata; class Actinopteri; family Embiotocidae; genus Embiotoca; species Embiotoca jacksoni. The sequence goes on along the minus strand of NW_027185230.1, from coordinate 12,988,760 downwards.
GATTTTTGATTTGCAGCGTGAGAAATTTGCTCTTTTCGCTCGCGTAATAAAGACACAAAAAAAAAAAATAGCTTTAATTGAATATGTGGGGTGGAGGGGGGATGGTGTGGGGGGGGGGGGGGGTTTGTCGTTACTCACCGGGCTGGTCGCTTCTTTCTGCTTCTGCTCTGCGATCTTCAGGTTGGATTTGTAGGTGTCGTTCTCGGGGTCTAACACCAACGCTTTCTTAAAGTAGGTAATCGCCTCTGGATACTTGTTCATGGCTGTCAGGGCCAAACTGGAGCAACAGAGGAAAGAGGCCGGCGTTCGTTTTTTATTTTTTTTTTTTTGTTCACGATCTTAAAAAATATTATGGGGGGGGAAAAAAAAAAGAGGAGTTTCTGGTGAGTGCCGTGGAACTCACCCCATCCTCCCGTACGCTTTGCTGTAGGCGGGATCGATGCCGATGGCTCTCTCGCAGTCGCCGGTGGCCTCGGTGTAATTCCCCAGTTTGCTGTGAGCCGCGGCCCTGCAAAGGGTTAAATTCAGCCCCCACCACCCCCCCCGCGGTTACGCTTTTTTATTTATCTTCAGATATGTATAAAAATTTAAAAAAAGGGGGAGAAGGTTCGGTTCACGGGGGGAGGAGAGTAGGGGGGGGGGGGGGCATCGACAGCCGTTGTCAAATACCTGTTGCAGTAGTACACGGCGTTTCTCAGGTCCAGGTCGATGGCCTTGGTGTAGCACTCCACCGCGCATCTGTAGTTCTCCTCCTTCATGTGATTGTTCCCTAAACAAAAAGACAAAAACGTTTGTACGCGGACCGACTGGAGTTAAACTCAAACCTTAGTTTTGCTTTTGCTTTTTTTGTTTTTTTTTTGTGGTCATTCTGATCTTAATACCTTTGCGATTCAAAAACAAATATTCAGGGATATACCGGTCAAAGGCCGACACCGGCAACACAGGAATTAACTTCATCATGAAGTAATCTCTCTCGAGTATTTTCTCGATCGATTCACGGGTCTTTTTTTGTTTGTTTTTTTTTCTCCATAAAATGCCCGTTGCAATTTGCGAAGATCTTCCCGTTTTGCTGTCGCACGTTAAGACAAATATCAAATCTGAGAAAGCCAAAAAGAGAGAGAGAGCTTTACATTTCTGCTGCAAATCGCCCCGTGGACTGATAGAAGAGGCGCGGCTATCGAGGCTGATTTAAACCAGAAGCACAAAAGGAAGAATTTCAAACGCGACTACCTTCATTCTTAAGCTGCTCCGCTCTTTCGATGTCTTCGGGGGACGGGGACGTCTCCGGTACGGTCGGGTTGTTGTCGTTCTACCGGAAGTGGAAAAAAAATAAAAAAATAAAATAAAAATAGAGGAGTCATCGATGATCGCGCGCGGAGACGAAAGACGGCGACCGCCGAGATGAGACATATTATTTTCACCTTCGTTTTGTACGAGTCGGCGCAATCTGCACCGTTGATAAAAAAAAAACAAAAAAAAAACCCCGACGCGGATTATTATTATTTTTTTTTTCAGCTTCCGACGTCGTGCGTGTTTAAACGGCCCGGCGTTCGCACGAAGCCGAGTTGCACAGTTTTGACGCGAAAGTTCTAGTTGTCGTGCTGATATTTGTACAACGGTGGTTTTTTTTTTGTTTGTTGTTGTTGTTGTTTTTTTTTTTGTTTTGCTCCCTTCGTCGCGTGCGCGACCCACCTTGAGCAGCGAATTGAGGAAGATCTCGGTCAGCGGCTGCGGCACTGCAAGGTGGCAGTCGCCGGAGCTGATCTTGAAGGTGGTCTCCAAGCACTGTATCGCAACTGTTGGAGAAGGGGGAGAGTGGGGGGGAGGGTGGAGGAGGGGAAGTGGGGGGGGGGGGGGGTAATCAGAGAATACAATGAGGACGAGACGAACAGATAAAAGAATTGGTTTTGGAGAGTTCAGTTTTTAGACTGGATGGAAACGGCAACACGTAACAAAAAACAACAACAAAACAACAACAACAACAACTGTAGTCACTGGCTCTTCTCTGAACATGAATGAACCTCTGAGCTTATGCGCGTGGAATATGGATTCCCTCTGAAACGGACAGGACGGAGCAGAGTGCCCTACATTGTTTTTTTGTTGTTGTTGTTGTTGTTTTTTTTTTTTGCAAACGCTCCGTCCAAAAAGCGTGTAAAAGCTCGCGAGGCGAGTCGACCTTACCTTCGAGGCTCTCCTGCTCATCAGAATTCAAAGCACCGCAATGTGTTTGATCTCGGAGGAACTGCACAATGGAGAACGCCAGGCGCTTCTCCACGGCCATTTTTCTTTTTCTTTCTTTTTTTTTTTTTTTTTCTTTTCTTTCTTTTTTTTTTTTTTTTCCTTAAAACCTGGAAAACTGCCGGGCGGAGGGACGGCGTCGGGAATGAAAAGAGAAAAAGGCACCCACACAATTAGATCAGCGCATTATTAATTCACCGGGTGGCACTTTATAATTAATGTACAGGAAAAACAAAACAACAAACGCTGGAGTAAACACAACTCGGGAGGAGGTGATGCGGTTATGCTGTTTTAATCCAACTGGAAGTCGAAGACGTAAACGTCTACACGTTGCCGCAGACAAGAGGAACTCTGACGAAGCATTAATATACAGATTTCATGTCAACATGTCAGTTTGTTCCCTTTGATTTGTCAACAGCAACGAAAATATATGGTTATGACATGAATTAAAACTCCCAATTTTACCCTCAGTTTAAAATAAATAAATAAATAAATAAATTTGGAACAGAACTGAAACATTATCTTGTAAAACATGTTTACTTGATGTTCCCACTGTAACAAGGGTGAAAAGAATAAAGTCAAATAACTTAAAAAGTACAAACGGTGTAAATAATGCATATATATATATATATATATATATATATATATATAAATGAAATAAACAATTAAAAAAAAATTTAAAATATGAACATTGAACAGAGGAGTTACCCTCCGTTTTTAAATACGACATAAATATAGATAATCGAGAACAGCTGCTGTTCAGCTTTCCGAGAGTCGCCTCGCAGGAGAAACGCGTGCGTTTCCCATGTTTTCCACGCGTGATCACATGTATGACGCGTGTTTACCGCCGGTTGCGACACATGGGGGGGGGGGGGGGTGAAACTTGTGGAAAAGTTTTCTCATGGGAATCGACATGCAAAACACATGCTGTAAATTAATGTATGAAGTAACTGTAAATGAACAGATAAACTAGGAACCGTTAACTCGTCACATAAACTCAAAGTTAACGTGTTCATTTTTTGAATGGTGAGCCATAGACGTGGCTTTTAAGTATATCTCTTTACAGTATTTCTCTATAACATTAAATATTTACGACTAAATAAGCAGCAATTAAAGACATAAGACAGATTTACTTATTGTTTGTTAAAAGTGGGTTTTGCTCCATTATTCATGGCTGATTGACATAATGAAATAACCCATTTTGCTTTGATCACATTTGAGTAATGCCTTATTTCTGTAAACGTATAGTAAAGTGGTTTGTGAAATGCTCTCATTTTAATCGCCCATATTGACTGAGGTTTTAACATACTTTCTTTTGGGCTGTTAGTAATTATCTATTTAATAACCAGGGCATCTAGGCAATAAAAACCCAGATTTCTCCAGTGACAATATTTTGTTGTCGTCGTAATTTAATCAATTTTGTAAAGGAATCTGATCCACTAAAGTGCAGTATTTACTGACGTGAACCCTGCAGTTAAATTATGGTATTTGTTTGTCGTGGAGACACCCCTTCGCTCACATTAACCCCCCCCCCCCCCAGTAGAAAGAGTGGTTGTTAAATAACAACAGCTAATTGTCCCTCTGACAGGTTAAATCCCACCGTGTTATTATCCATCTCCTACAGCTAAAACTAGAAAGGATGCTGGCGGTGCATGTAGCTCCTGTTTCCAAGACAACTCATGGGAGGATAAAAGCAAAACGACAGAAGAAGAAATAAAAATTAAAAAAAAAAAAGCATTGCTCCATTAAAAGACTGCTTTTGTTTTCCCTCACGTCTAAACGAGGCAGTTCAAAAACAATTAGTGCTAAAAAAATAAATAAATAAATAAATAAATAAAAAAGACGCCACAAAATGTAATTTGACTCTAAAGAAAGGGGCCAATGAATTGGAGACACAAACAGTTGCTTCATATTTCCCTCACGTGCTGCTGCCATGCGTTGTTATGCTCATTTAAGATCTGGCTCGCGCCGCTACTCCTCCCTCGGTGTGTGTTGACACACGTAAACGCAGTGATGCAGAAGCTGTGATGTAATACCTTTAACGGGAGACGGTACAGCTTTTAAAAATATATATATAATTTTTTTTTATTTATTTTTTTTTTTTTAAAAAGACACGCCGCACGAAAGCTAATTCAAGAAATAACACTGGCTGGTAAATAAATAATAATAATTTTTTTTAAAAACAACCTACCCTTTAAATCGACTGGGCTCGCGCACTTGTGCACCAGCTCGCGTGACGCTGGCTAAAACAATCACAAATCCAATCAGGAAAAACAGCGCGAGGAGAGGAAATAAATGGCCGGCCTTTCGAGCCTCTCACAAGCACCACCGCGGCCAATTTCTGGATAAAAGAGTCAAAAGGATGCTTTTCGGTGTGCGTGTCTCCCCCCTCCCCACCCCCTTCCCGCCCACCTACCTGCGCTCTTATCCAGCTGTCTGCTGCTACCGCCGCGTCATGAGGGCTCGTGTCAGATTGATCGCATCCACCTCCACTGCGCCTGCGCGTGGACAGGCGGAAACGAGAAGCTCTTTCCCACGTGAGAAAAGGGAGAAAGACTCCTGCTGCTGCTGCGAGGACTGACCTTACCGTAAGAGGAGAAGGACATTTGTTTTAGTTTTTAGGTTTTTTTTATTTATTTTTTTTGCCGCATGAAACCCCGCAGGCATGTGCGCGCTAAGAGTTGTTGTCTGCCGCACGCTTTACAGGTATGCGTCAATATAAAAGTGTTTTGCGTGTTATTATATATGTGCTACGGATGAGTGGATTCCCATTCAGCTAAATTTTTTTTTGCCGTGTATTGTGTTTTACTACAGTGACATTTCCCAGCCTTTAGTTTTTTTTTTATTTATTTATTTATTTATTTATTTTTAATTTTTTTTTTAATAACAGCTGTTCTGCGGAGTTTGGCTGCACTTTTGTCAAAACTGTCCGAACAATTAGTCCGCAGCTTTTTATGAACTGCGGTTATTCTTATTTTATTTTTAAAGGGCTTCTTCTGCCCTGCCATGAAATTCTACACTGACTGATTGGTCATGGGGAAAAGGTCACCTCTTGGCTTGGAAAAAAAAAAATCCCGAGCACGTTTTCCACGCTGACCATGTTGAATTTACTGCTTGTGTTTGGACCACCTGTTCGCAGTAAATCCTTCCCTTTCAATAGGAAGTAGCTGTTAATTACTGGAGCACGAACTATGTTTGTTTTTTTTAGTGGGTGGGGGCAGATGCTATTACTGATATTATGAAGTAAAACATTATTTTTTTTTTTTAATATTGACATATCAATAACCCATTTTGCTTTTATCGTATTATCACGGTGCATTCGTTTTGTAATCTTGTTATAAAATGGTTTGTTAAATGCTCTTGTATCTCAATCACCCATGTTGACTGTGGGGCTTTTAACATACTCCTCTGGGCTATTAGTAATTATCTATTTAATAACCAGGGCAACTGGGCAATAAAAAAAACAGATTTCCTGAGTGACAATATTTTTTTTTTTTTGTAATGTAATCAATTTTGTAAAGGAATCTGATCCACCAAAGTACAAACTAAACACTAAAGTATTTACCAATGTGAACCCTGCAGTTTCATTTTTGTTTATTTGTCATAGAGACACCCTTTGCTCGCATTACTCCTATAGAAAGAGTGGTTTGTTAAATAACAACAGCTGACAGGTTAAATCCTCTCAGAGTTGATTAAAGACAATTACTGTGCTACAGTTTGAAGTTTAAATGAAATCTCTAATCTTTCCTTCCAGGGTTTCTAAACCTCCCCTGAGAATGATCATCGAAAGTAAGTCGGGGATATCGGCCAGAAGCTGCTCTCAGGCAGGAAGTAGGAGGACCGCGCTGAGGTGGGACCTGTCTCCGGATGAGATCAGGGCCATGACGGACAGCCTGGTCGGCAGAATAAAGAAGGCCTACGATGACGTCGGCTCTCTAAACGTAGAAACCGTCTCCGTTGAAAACACCCTGGAAGCTTTGGCTAATGCAAAGCTGGATTATGCATGTAAGTCCCTAAAGGATAAATCTGGTGTATTCTACTCATTTTAAATCCCATGAAAAGACCAAACCCAACAATGAATTCCTCCCACTGACAAACGTTACCTCCGTATCGCCTCCGTTGATGTCCAAAAAGAATCAAGTGTGTCACGCCGGTGCAACGGAAAACCGTGTTCTTGTATTACAATGCGTTTCAGACAATGAAGATTTTCATTATGGATTAAATTACTGATTATTTCTCTAAGAAAAGAACAATGAAAACAAACATTTTATCAAAATAGTTGCAGATTAATTTTTCTAATACGCTACGAGTTCATTAATTGGGTAATTGCTGCAGCTATGTGGTCGTTAGAATTTATTTGGAGTCGATGCATTTTGATGTATTAAGTTTCACCCAGGTACCAAATGCGTGTTCATCCTCGGCTGAAAATAATCCCACACAAATACACCCTTTATTTGCATTCGAGTTAAATTTGCTTGAAACTACACTTGCCTGCGGTTTCAGGGAATTTCGGAGCCTTTAGAAAAAAAAACCCAACATATTTCTGATCTGTTTTTGAATATTTACATCTTCAGGAAATCGGAGACATCAAGAGACGGACTAATTCATTGTTTGCTGTGGTCCTTTCGTGGGATTTCCTGACCAAAAAAAAAAATCACGTTTACTTCCTAAATATTTAAACCCATCGTTGTAACTGTCGCTGCTTCTTTTGCGTCTGCTCCCTTCTCTCAGCATCGCGCCACGCTCTCGACTTCCCTCAGTACGTTTGTCCCTCCGAGGAGGTGCGATCGGCGAGCACGGAGGCGGACAAGATACTGTCCGAGTTCGACGTGGAGCTCGGCATGCGGGAAGACGTGTTCGAACGAATCACTGCTCTGCAGGTAGCGCCCTCCCCCTCACCCCCTCCCGTTTACCCGTCGCCAGCGGCCTCCGGTCCGCTAAGTTAACGATGTGTCGTAGCTCGATATTCTTAATTACGAACGTCTGACGTGTGAGGATCGGACGCATTTCTCACAGTAGCTACGCCGATGATAAACTGTTTTAAATATTTGAAGTCAGCCAAAGACGCCGACAAGTGATAAGTGAGCGACCGCTGACGTAGCTTGTATTAAGATCAAGGATACCGCGGCTTCGTGTGACACCCTGCCCCCCCTCCACTCGCCTCCACTCCCCCCACAACACCACTGGTTCTTATTTAGCCTGGGAGCAAAATTCGATCTCATCCGACCAGTAGTAGCCAAGCGGCCCCACATCCTCGCGTCATGCTGGCCGAGGCGCAGTGCGAATAGGTGAATAAATAAATGACCTCGATTCGGCTCATATCGAATGATGGCCGTTTGTCTGCTGTGTTGATGTTTTGACAGGAGAAGATGGGGGATAACCTTTCACCTGAAGAGAAGAGGTTCTTGGACAGACTTGTGACTTCAGGCCAGAGGAGAGGATTGCACCTGTCTAAAGATATACGAGAGGTGAATGCAGTGTTTAAACTGGTTATTAAAACTCCAATCATTTTACTCTTAACTTATAAATTGCTGGTGTATTAGAGTTTTATTCTGGATATTAGACAAACAATTCAGCTTTTCTTCTTCTTTTTTTAAAAAAAATTTTATTTGACTTTTTAGGGCCCGATCACCGAATGGTGCGAGAGCCCTGTTGTTATTCAAGGAGTTCTTCTTCTTCTCATAAAGTAAATGCCTTTTTGGCGGCTTTAGCGTACTCAAAAACTCAGGAAAGTTGGTCCACGCGTCTCTCCTGGTGAAAAATTGTGTTATTTTCGTGGCGTTGCGAGTGGCCGTGGCCAAACGGCTCGCTGGCGCCCCCTAAACTGCAATATGGACGGCAAATTCCTGCCTGTAATTCTTGATGGATCACGTGACACACGGGAGCTCAAATGGCATTTTTCTGTGTCCTTTTTCTGTCCCAAAGGAAATAAAAAGTACCTCCAAACTCATCAGCCAACTCTCCATCGAGTTCAACAAGAATCTGAACGAGGAAAATACGTTTCTTGATTTCTCCGAGCGTGAACTCGGTAAGCCGATTTGCATAAAACTCTGCTCCTGTCTGACTGTTATTCTGAATATGTTTCAGATGTTTTTTTTTTTTGTTTTTTTTTACCACATGTTTGTGTTGTTCTCGTTGAGGTGGGCTCGCCGATAGCTATCTGAACGGACTGGAGAAGACAGAGGAGGGTCGGTATAGAGTGACGCTGGAATATCCCCATTACTACCCCTTGATGAAGAGGTGTCACAACCCTGAAACCAGGAGGAGGATGGAAACCGCTTTTCACAGCAGGTGTAAAGAGGTAACTGGAGGCCGATAGCGAATCTGTGTGTCCTGCACTTTACCAACCATAACTCACGGCCGTGTTACACAACAGGTACGTATACCTGCAGCCCCATCTGGTGGAATGATAATGTTACATGCAAGTACTGTGAAATATGATATGTCGTTTGAAAGCTTAAGATTTTTGAAACCATTGCTTACTTAAGTCTGATATTCCTGGCGCTAGATTCAGATGGCTTTCACACACTCAGGGGGAAACAGGGCAGCTTGTAATCCAACTTTTATCTCCCTAATATGAGCCTGAATGTTAACTGTTCACGTTCACGCAGGCCTTATCAGAGACTTCTTAAGTTACCGCTGATTCAAACCTAACACATCCTACTGCTGCCAGCACTTTACACTGGTGAAACACACGGGGGCTTTTATTGTGACCCAGCCCCGGGAAATGTGATGTGGTTAGTGCTGACAGGGATTTTTGCAGGAAAATGCGTGGGGCAAATTTCATAATATGCAATAATACGAGAAGTGATGGTACAAGATGGAGCAGCCCCGTGACATGTCAGATGAAAAGCTGCATGTGGCAAATTCCTGTGCGGAACAACGTGCTGAAAACTACCTGAGCTGTTTGCAGCACGAAATCGGCCTGCTGTCGTCAATGACATGATAGAAACAGACCTACAGACAACTTGCACTCTGCAACCATTTCTATTTTGTCCCATGAACTAAAGCAAGTGAACCTTATCGTGCTTTATGCACTCAGTTCCGATCTGCTTTGCCTGGTTTTTAAGTGAGAGATTGCATATTAGTTATTCATAGACAGGGCTGAGGAACATCCTTCTTTAGAGTCCAGCGATGCCAACATAGAAGTATGCTGGAACAAAAAGACTGTAGGTGATAGAGAGATTCTGAAAGCATATTCGGATTCAGGGTACGAAAATACATGAACACGTTTTATTGCACGAGACAAAACGTTTGCTATCGACTGCGAGTTTAAGTGGCCGCAATGTAAATAGATCCAGCAGCTGTTCTGCTGTTGTATTTATGACCAAGTCGTTACTCAAATAATTTGCTTGTCACGTTCAACCGGACGATACCACCAATATTCCAAGATGTTTCCAAATGAACCAGGACTGTAATCCCAAGTATAGTAAGTTTATTGAGTATAATTACATATTTTGTAAAACGGTACCCGTTGTATGATATAACTGATCGGCATTTCTTCGTTCTGTTTTTTCCTCAGGTAAATACGGCGATCCTGGAACAGTTAATACAGCTGAGGGCGAAAGCCGCAGGCCTACTTGGTTACAGCAGCCACGCAAACTATGTGCTGGGAATTAACGTGGCCAAAAATGCAAGCAATGTGTCTGACTTTCTAAGTACGAGCCATCTGACACGCCGCCTCTTCGGCCGTCACGCACCCACGCAAAACATTCACTGACATTCAAGATGAAGCGCCGCGCCATCCGATCACCAGAATATTTACGACTTTCAAAACCCAACCCGAATCCGTCAGATGGATGAGGAAGTGGAGAAATGCGACGCTTCATACCCCTTGCGCGTACAAGTGCAAGTGTATGTTACACTAATAAATTACTGACACTTGTGGTCATGTATGAGTTTGTTATTGGAGACTTTATATTATAACGTCGGTAATAGGAGGACTGCAATGTAGGGAATTGAATGACGGGAGCTGTGATTGGTTCAGAGCAGATGTCTCCGACCGTTCGATCTACCAGTCGAACGTGAGCGAGTGCATTCTGCGATACGTTTAAGCCCTTATTTATTGTTGCACCGGTCAGAGAGAACGACGCCGCTCTTAACGCGATCGATTAACGAATGGATAATCTCCCCTCCTTCTCCTCCACCCCGTGTCTGCCACGACTGACACGCAGAGATCAGAGGACGCTAACTGGCGCGACACGCAGCCTCGCCTGCAAAACGCCGGCAGAGACTCTGACACTGAGCTGGAAAGGAACGGGCTCTCATAAATTAGGTTAAAATAACATTAATACCATATTTTCGGCTGGACCGCAATGAGGGGGGCGGAGCTATAAAGCGAGTGTCTTTTACTGAGTGAGTGAGAGATCGAAGGGACAGCGCAGTTTTGGCTAAATGCTGTGACTTTTTCAAATTAAAAGCCCTCCGGTTTCGTACAGGGTCCAGCCGAGTGCACCGGATTTCTTAAAATCTTATATTACAGCGGTTTATTTGACACTTTTCAAAACCAGTTTGCCCACACATGAGTTGTGTGCACTGCAGTAGGCGTTTAGGGAACATCTGCGTAAATGTAGATACAGAAAAAAAAAAAAAATCATGCACATGCTGTTGAATTCATGCTGTTGTGACACAAAATGTGTGTGTTGAGTATCAGTTTGTTTTTGTTCACATAAAAGAAGCTTATTCAGCCGGTTTGGGTGGAGCTCAGCTATGTGAATACATGTTACTGAACATAAGTAAGCCCTCGGACACTGTTATTTTGTCAAAGTAGCTCTCAGAAGAAAAAAAAAGTCGGAGACAAAGAGAAAAATCTTGTAAGCGTGATCTCAATGTGTAACAAAATTATTATTATTTTTTTTAAATCAATGAATGTATTGATTTCGAAAAGGGAGCGAGAATAATTCCAGTACTTTTACAATAAGAGATTTACATGCGGAAAAAAAGACAGATCGGACAGGATTAGAATCAAGTAAAAAAAAAAAAAAAAAAATACACACCGCAAAACATTGAAATTTGTCCAATGACTGTACAGATTCACCTTTTTCCCTCTATACAGATACCTTCCATGAAACGCTGAAGCCCATCGGAGTCAAGGAGAGGAAATACATCCTGGCGCTGAAGAAGAGGGAGTGCCTGATGAAGGGCTTGCGGTACGACGGGCAGATCAACGCCTGGGACTTACCCTACTACATGAATCAAGTGGAGCAGTGCAAGTTCGCCGTGAACAAGGACAAGCTGATCGAATACTTCCCGCTCGACGTGGTGACGGAAGGGCTGTTCGGCATCTACCAGGAGCTGCTGGGCCTCACGTTCGCCGAGGTGGAGCGCGCTCACGCGTGGCACGAGAACGTCAAGCTGTACTCGGCCCGGGACATGGAAACGGGAGAGGAGGTCGGTCACTTCTACATGGACCTGCATCCGAGGTGAGGCGAGAAAATCCTCCGTACACCCTCTCCTGCGTAAAAATGTAAATGGTAAGATTAGAAGAAAAAAAAACGTACGATTGAGGCTATCAGAGACCAGTGTTGTGTTCCGTGATGCACTCAAAACGGGCCCCAAAAAAAGAAGAAGCGTGAAACGCTGGGCACTTTCCACCCTAGACGGTCGCCATCTTGGCTGCGTGGAGGAAGAGGGCGGGGCCACCGGCGTGATGAATTTTCAAATTAAGGCATCTCAAGAAGCTGCTATTAGACACAAGAATTGGTGTGATTATTGAGCGTGACAAACAGCGGGCACAAAAACACGCTAATTTCTGGGTAAAGTAATTAAAGCTGCAGATATTTTGGCAGGTGATGTATTTTGAAGTTTAGTGTACTAAGGGAAGTTTAGTGTACTAAGGGAAGCTTAGTGTACTAAGGGAAATTAAGTGTACTAAGGGAAGTTTAGTGTACTAAGGGAAATTAAGTGTACTAAGGGAAGTTTAGTGTACTAAGGGAGGTTTAGGGTGGTAAGGGAAGTTTAGTGTACTAAGGGAAGTTAAGTGTACCAAGGGAAATTAAGTGTACTAAGGGAAGTTAAGTGTACTAAGGGAAGTTTAGTATACTAAGGGAGGTTTAGGGACGTAAGGGAAGTTTAGTGTAGTAAGGGAAGTTTAGTGTAGTAAAGGCAATTAAGTGTACCAAGGGAAGTTTAGTGTACTAAGGGAAGTTTAGTATACTAAGGGAAGTTTAGTGTACTAAGGGAAATTAAGTGTACTAAGGGAAGTTTAGTGTACTAAGGGAGGTTTAGGGTGGTAAGGAAAGTTTAGTGTACTAAGGGAAGTTAAGTGTACCAAGGGAAATTAAGTGTACTAAGGGAAGTTAAGTGTACTAAGGGAAGTTTAGTATACTAAGGGAGGTTTCGGGACGTAAGGGAAGTTTAGTGTAGTAAGGGAAGTTTAGTGTAGTAAAGGAAATTAAGTGTACCAAGGGAAGTTTAGTGTACTAAGGGAAGTTTAGTGTAGTAAAGGAAATTAAGTGTACCAAAGGAAGTTTAGTATACTAAGGGAAGTTTAGTGTAGTAAAGGAAATTAAGTGTTCCAAGGGAAGTTTAGTGTACTAAGGGAAGTTTAGTGTAGTAAAGGAAATTAAGTGTACCAAGGGAAGTTTAGTATACTAAGGGAAGTTTAGTGTACTAAGGGAAGTTTAGTGTACTAAGGGAAGTATGTCGTAAAGATCACAGCATAGAGCTCGTGATCTCAAACTCAGCCTGACTGTGACATTTCACCAGGGAGGGAAAATACGGCCACGCCGCCTGCTTCGGGCTTCAGCCCGGCTGCAGAGGACCCGATGGAGAACGCAGACTTCCCGTGGCGGCCATGGTGGCTAACTTTACGAAGCCCAGGAAAGGCTGGCCCTCCCTCCTCCAACACCACGAAGTGGAGACTTACTTTCACGAGTTCGGTCACGTCATGCACGAGCTCTGCTCGAAGGTAGGCCACTGGGAAGACACCTGTGTCTGAGGTTTCACTGCATTTGCATGCCGTGCACTGTATGTAAAGTAGAATGAGCGAAGCCTGACGGTTTCCTTTGTTTGTGTCAGACCACTTTCTCGGAGTTCAGTGGGACTCTGGTGGAGACCGACTTCGTTGAGGTGCCGTCTCAGATGCTGGAGAACTGGGTTTGGGAGAAGGAGCCCCTGAGGAGAATGTCTCGCCACTACAAGGACGGCACCGCGATCCCAGACCACCTGCTCGACAAACTGATCGCCTCCAGAGTCGCCAACACCGGTCAGACTCCCGAACACCCAAAAAAACACAACGTTCATGCAGAGGTAAAGAGTCCCCGCTGATGCGTTCCTGTCCCTCCTCAGGTCTGATGAACCTGCGTCAGGTGGTCCTCAGTAAAGTGGACCAGTCGCTTCACACCAGCTCTCATGCGGACACGGCTGAGGTGTTTGCGAAGCACTGCGAGGAGATCCTGGGAGTTCCCGCTACACCAGGTCAGCGGTAGCAGGGCGAATGGAGGCTACTTAGATTATGCCCATAACATGATTTAAATCTTATAGGAATAATATTTGTCTTTAATTTCCTGTATGAAGCTCATTTGGTAAAAATTTTCCCTTTTTTTGGGGGGGGGGGGGAATTCACGTTCATGATATGCGAACGAATTCAACTTTTACGTGATAACAAAGATCCGTTGATCTGCAGGCACCAACATGACGGCCAGTTTCGGCCACTTGGCCGGAGGATATGACGGTCAGTACTACAGCTACCTGTGGAGCGAAGTCTACTCCGCCGATATATACTTCAACCGCTTTAAGAAGGACGGCATCATGAATCCAAAGGTTGGTCCGTTACATCTTTATATTTGATCGGAACCTTTTTTAAAAAAAAAATATTTTGTGAAAACATGTCTTTATGTGTCCGTGCGTGCCTTTAACACAGCTGGGTAAAGAGTACAGGAGGGTGATCCTGGAGGCCGGCGGCTCCGTGGACGGGATGGACATGCTGGAAACCTTCCTGGGACGTTCACCGCGTGAGGACGCTTTCTTTCAGTGCAAAGGACTGACCAAGTCATAAGGAACACAGACGTCGTAATTGGAATCGGAATCTTTTTTTTTTTTTTTTTTGGTGGGGGGGTTGAAGCAGTTTATATTTCCTATCGTCTGTATGCAGTTTTTGTGTCAGTAGAGAAAATGTCTTCGCTTTAAAATGTTTTATCGCTGCGTTCAGCGGGTTTGTACTTCATTTTCTACCTGCGCCTCTGCCTTTGTTCGAATACACAATCCTCCTCCGGGACACGTACAATGATGTCTTTTTCTCATTTTGAACTCGGGAAAGCAGAGGTGTTACTAATAACATTACAGCAACAATGGCGCTTCTCTATTTAAATGTCCCAGTAAAGCCATGGCAGGGTGACAGTAAGCCAGCGTGTCACAATCGCCCCCCCCCCCACTCCCACCCCTCCTTTTTTCATTTTTTTTTCCCCACAGCAGACACTTTAACTTGTCATAGCAGGCAAAATCACAGGTGAAACAAATGTGGCTTACGGCGTCCCAGGAAATCCACGACGGCACAATACGAGGCTGCAAACAGTTAATCTAAATGGGAATACAGCTGTTTTTTTTTGTTTTTTTAACGCTCTCAGTTTCACCTGCACTTCCTACTTTTACATGTCAAAATGTCTTCAACAGACCAAGAGATCTTTAAAAAGAGTAAGCAGTTGGGGAGGTTTAAAATGGCCTCGTTTAAAGTGACTTTTTAAAAAAAATTTTTTTATGACTTTTCCACTTCATTTTAACAGTTTAAAAACTTATGTTTAAAAAAAGTAATCAATTGCAATCAGTTACATTACTTTAAAGTAATTAAAGTAGTTAAATATCATAGATTTTTTTTTTTTTTTTAACAGGGTAACAGAGCAATATGCAACCTATTGGTGCGTGTGAATATATTCCCGATGGCGAGCACCTTGCACGGTTGCTCAGCTCCATTAGTGGGTGAATGGGGGAAACGGAGTAAAGCGCTTTCAGGGTGATAAAGCGGCGTACAAGTGCAGACCATTTACCATATGTCAAAGGTTCACTACAGTACGGTGTGTTAAAACTACACAGGTATGCATTGCAAAGGTGCTTCACACGGCGTTACTGTCAATGTCTTATCACATGTCATGCAAAAAAAATCCCATCCTTAATAGGTGTTGGGTGATAAAAAACAAACAAAAAAACAACAACAACTTTGAGATACCTCCAGATTTCTCGATAGAGAAAGAAAGAAAATTATACATTATATTTTGGAAAGCTAAGCAATTTAAAATTCCTCTACAAGGAAAAAAACGTTATGTCCACCAGGGGGCGCCACAAGATAACACACAAAAAAAACCAACAAGTCAACATTGTTGTAAATCGTGCAAAACAACCTTTCATATACATGTAGATGAGTTTTAATAATAAAAAAAAAACAAAACATAATTTTTTGTTTTGTTTTGTTTTCGTTGCCTGATTTGCATATTTGGTTGTTTTCAAGACGTATTCAGGTTGGAGGACGGATAACCTAAAAAAGCCACAGTGGACTGGGGGGGAGGAGGAGGAAGGAGGAGGGAGGAAGGAGGAGGATCACTCGCGGTGTCTGGGTGAGATAGTGAAAGCATCGTCGCGCGAGCAGTCGGCGGAGCTGGAAAGGCGACTTCTCGGCGGAAAGCCCTCTCCTGCGCGTAAAAGGCAACAGAGGTCGCAGAGAGACGGAAAACGGCACAAAAAAAAAACGCTCTCACGAGCCTCCCACGTTTTTTTTTTTTTTTATAGGCTTCCCGTCGAGTCCGTTAAGCGCGTGCATAATTTTTTTTTAAATTTAATTTTTTTTCTCCTTCTTTTTTTTTTTTTTTATACCGCAAATGATTAAGCACGAGAAAATTATGAGCGAAAACATCTGGGTGCGGCACACTTTGGAGGAAAAGCTCTCGCCCCGCCGGAGGTCGTTTTTCTCCTCCTTTTGTGTCCCCCCGCTGAACGTCGTGGACATTTTGGATATTTTTTTTTAAATGTCCCGTGTCATTAATTCCGCACCAGTTTCGGACTGTTTCGGTTGTTGTTGTTGTTGTTGTTGTTGTCGTTCCTGCCGCCGCTGCTCTCGTCTTCCGCCTTCGCTGTAAGTTTTCGCCTCGAGTCAACATTTTTGGAAGATTTATTACTTTTTTTTTTTTATTTTTTTGTTTTTATAAAGTCTGGGGGGGAAAACAACCAACCGTGCACGTTTAAACAAGTTCTCGACCGGAGGACAATGTGCGCGCTGGGCCGAGCTTCGAGCTTCGAGCCGCTCTTTAAAGTGGGCAGAGCTTCGATAGCTTAGCTGCTAAGCGCTTAGCACCCCCCCCCCCCTCCACCAGAAACCTATTGAAAACTGCCGCGAAGCTCGCTCATGCTAAAGACCGACTTCTCGACGCACTCCCCGGATAGGAAAGCGAACTCGCCCGTAAACCTGGACGTCAGTTAAACGAGACACCGACTCGACAGTAATTAAAGGTAAGTTTCCTTTTTTTTTTTTTTTTTTTTTTTTTTGGGTTGTTTGTCTTTGCCCCCCCCCCCCTCCTCCTCCTCCCCCCCCCCTTTTTTACAACATGCTAACATTCATGCTAGCTGCGGAGTATCGGTGAGATCCGTCCCCCCCTTTTTTTTTTTTTTTTTTTTTTGTTCCGTCTTTTTTTTTTTTTTTACATTAATACAATTGATTTTTAAACTGCTATTATAACATTAGAGTCTCCCTCTAAATCCTACTGGTTTAGTAATGGTGGTGATTATACTCGTGGATTAATACAGCAGTGAGGGTTTTTTTTTTAGGGGGGGGGGTGTAAGGAGCTGTGTGTGTGTGTGTGTGTGTGTGTGTGTGTTTTCGGACGGTTTCTCATCCACAGCTGTACACTGCTGCACCTTTTTTTTTTTTTTTTTGTGTGTGTGCAGTGTTTCTCGATTGTTTCCTCTTCATCCCCAGTCAGCAGAAGATCCAATTTTAACGCTATCGGTCAATATACCTCGTTGCCACCCCCGACCTCCCTCCACCCTCCACCCTCCTCCTCCTCCTCCACCCTCCCCTCTTACACCAGTCCCAACAGCTGCACTGCAACAACAACAGCAGCAGCAGCAGTAGTCCCATCTTTTGTTGCGGAGCACCTTCAAGCCTTTCTGCTTCGACGGATTAGTCCGCCGTACACTCAACATATCGGCGTTTTCATTTTCTCACCACTTCCCTAATCAGATTACTGTCCGCACTTAGTTTCCCAGTCCAATTTAATCCTGTTAAGATTTTTTTTTTTTTTTTTTTTTTTTGGAGGTAGACTAATCTGTTGGTTTCGATTTTTTTGTTGTTGTTGTTTATTTTGTTTTTGCCATTGTCCATCCATGACCAGGTTTGACTTTGGTTTGTAAGTGGTTTTTTTTTGTAAAGTGGTCATCTCTGGTAAATGATGTCAGGAGATTTATTTCCAAGACTGGAGACAATCTCCTGATGCAAACAGGGTTCAGGTGAAAATAGCAGCAAGCCTGTGAAAAAAAGGGGGGGGGAGGTTTGTAGTTTTATATCATTCTTATGATGTAAAGCTTTTCCATGTAAAGTGAAAGTTTTTTTAGGCAAGAAATTCAAGTTATAAAGAATGTAAACTGATTTGCAACACAACAAACTTGAGAGGTTATCTCCCTTGTAAAAAAAATGTGAACTACAAACACTGCATTTATGTGAGTTGATAGAGAAAGCTTCTGCTGCCAATTGGAATTTGTGTATTTTTGTTTAAATATCTATCCTCATCTTGTAGCTTTTTTTTATTTTTTATTATATTGTTTGCAGTAATTGCTCACTCGTAAAGGACCACCTCCGTTAGCACATACTCTTATCACGATGACGGCTCTCGTCCTAGTGGCTAGACTTATCACCTCACTGCTGTGTTTTCATGTGCTTTTATTCTTTATTCTGGTGTGTGTTGCTTATTTTTTTTGTATATAATCTACCGGATGCCTGAAACTGCCCCCCCCTCCCCAACCCATCCCCGACCCCCCTCGGGATCAAGAAGCTTTCTTAAAATACCCGCGCAAACCCTGAGTTTGACAAGTGTCGTGTATTTAAACAGATACTGTATCTGATTAGCCTTCAAAGGCCTTCCTCGCTTTAATAAAAACGTAAACAGACAGTCGGAGCTATCAGCTGCCACTTGGTATTGTTGTAGGCCCCTAATCTCAGCAACTGATAGCCAGCTGTTCGCAGGGGTACCATCCAGGTATTCATTGACTCATGGGATGCATCATTTAACCTTTCAGATTTCTCCAGAGTTTGGGGTTATTCACTTCAAACAGGTCTTGAAGCCACATTTTCACTCATCAGTTGATTAATAAAAAAAAAAATATGCAAGTATTTGACTGGTTTGCAGGTGTGTTCGGTACGAACGACAGCAGTCTTCCTTCGGCGGTATGTTCCCAGGGAGGTACTGAATAACTCGGCAATCTCCTCATGTGATCATTTACAGCAGACCTGAAGTAGGAGTTGGTGATAAGGGTCACTCTCACAGCGGCTCTCTGCTGTACAGTTGTTTTTCTCACACTCGTACCAAAGTTGTTTTGTTGCACCGGCTCTGCCGTTTGTTTCGCCTCTTGGGACACCGAAGACCAGATAACCCGACAACAGCGGCAAAGCTGTGTTTCCTTATCTTTATTACACGTAAAATGTTTTACTCTGGCTGCAGAATGGTTCATCCAAAGTCCACATATATCTCAATTTAAATTGGACAAATAAACTACTTGGGTCAGCCATGTTAAAAGCGTTTTTTTTTCTTTTCTTTCTTTTAAATAGCCCTAAACTGCTTTGTGCGGCAGCTTTGACTTCCCTTGGTGGCGATGCCTTTTTAAAAGCCAAGTTGAAGGGCACCTTTGCTTCCTTAAGATGTTTAATGCCTGTTGAATCTGAACCCAGTGATTGATGATCCTCAACTGTGAACCAATGGCAGATCAGTTTAGAAGAAAATGGCTGTGATTTCTAAAGTAGGTGAGAAAAGTGATTTCCTTTTGAAAAAAATAGTACAGTTTGAACTCTGTGTGCACGCTACTAAAGTGATTGTCTGACACTTTAGACACTTTTTTTTTTTTTTTTTTTTTTTTTTTTTTTTTAAAGGTACCTGCATGTGTGACTAAACAAGTGCTCATTTCCTCTTCAGTACATGTAACCTTCAACCGATTTGCATGCCTTTCTGATGCCAGTAGGAAAGACAAATAGTCCACTGAGCACGTATTCAGTGACTAAATCACTCATGTGACGTTGTTGATGAGTTGGA
This sequence comes from Embiotoca jacksoni, assembly GCF_022577435.1. NCBI lineage: Eukaryota > Metazoa > Chordata > Actinopteri > Embiotocidae > Embiotoca > Embiotoca jacksoni. Next base: position 12,969,297 of record NW_027185230.1, on the reverse strand, counting down.
AGGTGATCGAGTGTCGCGATCCTTAAACAATCAGCGAGAAACATCGTGTCGCACGAGGAAATGAGCCGGCGTTTGCCGTTTCAGTTTGTCCTCTGTGAACGGGCCAGAATGTGTGTTTTATTTCGAGCATTTGCTGCTGGCAGGTGAATAAGTCTTCGTGTCACAATTTGGTAGAGTCGAGGACAAAAAACTTATTCCAGTTCAAATTTCCTTTTGATGTTATCGTTTCAGCCAAAGCAAAACTACGTTTCGTCTGGACCGAGTGTCTTCACATCTTCATCATTGGTCTCCATGCCGACCATTTTTCAGCTGCTGTACTTTCATGGATTTGCCTTATTTTGTTAGTTTGAATTTGTCGTTGTAGAAATTATTATTATTATTTGCTCTTTGGTAAAGAAGCATTAGGCTTATTTTAGCAGGTATCTGCTAGCTTTTCAGTTATCTTATTATGCTAATTACCCCGTTAGATCAGAAAGGATTAGACAATTAATCAGTTGCTTGATCAATAGAATATTAATAGGCTGCTATTTTACTAATGAGCTGTTTTTTTTTTAATCCATTTGCAAGCCAGAAGGGCAAATCTTACATAGTTGCAGCTTGTGGGAATTTGCTGGTTGGCTTGTTAATTGATTGGATGTTTTTTGTGATAGTTATCTTTGGGTTTTGGACTGTTGGCTGATTTAAAAACAAGTCATTTGATGGCCTTGAAGGTTAGAAATGTTTGTACACCAAATGATTGATTAGATTGAGATAACTGAGAAAAATGACATACAATAAAATAACGCTGATAATGAAAACCCCTGGCCTCCTAGAATTGACTTTTTGAAAAGAGCGTAACAAAGTGTACCACCCCTCAGTGAAATGGAACAGTCCAGCCATTGTTTAACTGTAAAATGTATCGTCCCGTCTCGTATTATTTTTAACACCACATCACAAGTAATTATCACCGTATGGGAATCGGTGTGTCATCGTAGAGATTGTGCCGTTCTCGAAAACAGTGTCACAAACCAGTCAAATTGGACCACGTGCAGATACCGTTCGACGCTCCACCCCAGCAATTCAATAATTTAAAGTTCTTTGTGTCAGCAGCTCCTTTGTTGTCATTTTAAACTCTGCGGAAACACCTACAGCGTAATTGCCCTTTTAGAAATGTCATCAGCTCGGTGGGGGAAGCTCAAGTTGAACCAAGAGCGTCCTATATCTGGTGTCGTCAATGTGACCGGGCCCTTTTGCTCATCCGCACATTTCTTACTTTAGGTGTCAGAAGACGAACCCCACCTCCTTTCATTTTAAATTTTTTTTTTGTTTTTTGTGTGGATCGTGTCACATCTGTTCCAGCTTGACTTGCGACGCGGGAGACGATAAACAGAGTGGACACTTTTCAGCCAACTGCTGTTGCATCGCTCCGCTGGCCAAACAAGCGTCGGTGTTTAAACTGGTGCGACGTATTTGTTCAAGCTATTCGCGAAATGTGACGTTTGTGCTTGTGCTCCGACTGTTTTTTTTTTGGGTACACATTTGTCTGCGTGGTGTTGTTTTATTAGCGCTTTGGGCTTTTAAATGATCCCTCTGAATCCCCCTCGCAGAGCCCAGTGATAGCACAAAGTGTGTGTGTGTGTGTGTGTGTGTGTGTGTGTGTGTGTGCGCGCGCGTGTGTGTCATCAAGTGCTCATGTTGCTCCTTAAAATAGGTGAGAGCTTGAACAAGAGTAGAAAAGAATTGGATGTGATTTACAGACACCGGTTACCTTAGATTGGACCATTTTGTGGTTTAAACCACAACTTGGGGGGGGGAGCGACAGAAGTGTGCAGGAATTTAGCTTTTTTTTGGTTTGTTTTTGTGTGAAGATAATTGTCACAAAGCGGCATTATAAAGATTTTTTTTTTTTTCTTTTGTGACGCGCATGCACGTACAGAAGAGCGTTAAACCGAGTTCTCTGCGTCACAGTCTTGATAAAGCTCAGCGGGATAACTGACGCAGCACGGCCAACTTGATGAGTAGCAGGTTATTTTCAGACTAGGGATGTCCCGGGCTGATATTTATAATTCATGGCAACTTTTTTTTTTTTTTTTTAGTCCAACTGACCCATCTCAGGTGGAATAAAAATAAATAAAAAAAAAAAAAAAAAAAAAAAAAGCCCTTTTCGCACAAAATCTGGCTGCTCTTGAAGAGAAACATTTGTGGAAGATGCATCAAGCGTTAATGAATTATTTCACTTTTTAAAAAAAATTTTTTTTTTTTTGGCTCCCCATTAAAACTGAAAGTACCGTGCAGTGTTTCGTCTCTTGGCGCACGCTTTTGATTTACAACTTGAGGAGGGATTGCGGGACAGCAGCAACGTTTTAAGCACCATTTTATTTGTCGGGATTGATGTATCACTCAGATGCACGGTATGCAGGATGTGTTTATAGATTTTTTTTTTTCCTTGGTCTGTTGCCTGCTGGCTTTACAGATAGGGAGTGATGCACATTTAATGCCTGTAGATAAAGACATTGAATGAATAGCCTTGTAAAGAGCAACGGAGGCCTTTCACAGAGATGACGGCGACGGATGGTCCGCCACGACCTTTGGGAGTCTGCATTGACTCATTTTTGTTATTTTCTTTTGGTGGAAAATTGTAAATCTGCGTAACATTGCTCCCATTTTTTAATACATCTGTGCGTTCACCTTCTCCTCCCCTCCCTTCCCCTCCCCTCACCCAATGTTTCCTCTGCTTCTGTGACCCAGTTAGCAAATACATGCGTCTCCGCCTCATTCAGCCTTGCTGTCTGTCAGCAGGTACATTCGATTTGCTAAATAAAACGCCCCCCCCCCCCCCAAAAAAAAAATAAAAAAAAAAATAAAATAAAAGGAACAGCTCCAACTCACTGTACAGAACACGGGAACCAAATCAATTTTTTTTTTTTTTTTTTTTTTTTTTTTGACCTTTTTGTTAGAGGAACTTATGCAATGGAAAGATATTTTGAAAGGGTTTTGTTTACCACTGGGAAAGAAAAGAGGTTCTTGGAAGTAAACGCCGCGAGCAAATGTCTGTTGCAATAACAGCTGCAGATAAGCGGAGTATCTCTGCAACGAGCCGTCTCCATACTGTACAGCCATAACTGATTTTTATGCGCAGCGTGCCGGGGCGACGCATTGTCGGTTTGGTTCGTATGATATTCGAACTGAATTTTATTTACTGTTGCAGTAAAGCAAAGCCGGTGCGCTGAGAACGTTTTTTTTGTTTTTTTTTCTTCTTTTCATGAGGTTTGGGAACAGGAGCTGCTCATTGCAGCCTGGTTCATCCATATTCATCTCATACTGCAGAACATGTAGCCAAACAATTTATTTTTAATACACTTATGTATGAGGTAGCGACGAACCTATTATACATTTTAAGCTACAGTTTTCTCTCGGTAGCAGCTTGCGAATCTTTTTCTCGGAAACTTTTTTTGTTTTTGCCACTTTAACTTCCTCATACCTAAAAAAGATTAGCACAGTGGTCCTAAATTATTGGCCATGCTTCATAGCTGGAGAAGTTCAAATCCGGTTTCGGTGTCCAAACCTGCAAAATATCTCGAGTGTCTATTTGTGATTACGTTTTTTTTATTTATTTATTTTGTTGCGTGCTTTTTGTTCATAAATAACGTGCACATCATCGCCTCTGTATTTGCTCGTGTGACGGCTGGTTCACACGGGAGAAAAAAAAATGCAGACTCTGCGATACAAATGCTGTACGACTCATCTTGTTTCTGTTCCTTCGTCCACGTGTCATTGTTGTTTTCGCTTCTCTGACACATCCAATGAACACTGTGACGCACAGAAATCACAACTGCCGACACCTACTACGAAAGGAAGTAAGCGGCCCCTTTCAGTGCGGTTTATGATGCTCCTCGACGCACATCTGGTATTGGATACACGCGGACATCCCATCCCATCCCATCCCATCCCATCCCATCCCATCCCATCCCCCCTTATTAGCAAAATGACCAAAATGCGTCCTCCTTGTTCGACCCATCTCCGTTGTAAGCAGCTCCCTCTTAGCCGTGGTATCATTAAAGTGAGATTTGAATTTTGTTTGCGTCCACGGGCGAAGTGGAACCACTAAAAGAGGCGCCATGCAATCGCCGCAGCGGGATGCGTGTTTTTTTAATTTTTTTTTTAAACAGGCTGAACATCGGCGCTGCGTTCACTGACCCCGATAAGCCGTCGCCTCGCCTGTGATGTCAGGCGGCCGGTTACAGTTCTGTGAGTGGAAAAAACAAACAAAAAAAACCCCAACCAACAACCTCTACAAGCTGTGCCCACCTCGATTTGCAACCGTCGCTGACGATGTCGTGAAACAAACGCACCTCACGTCGTAAGCCTTCGCGTTCGCTCGCAACGCCCTTATCGGACGGCTGCCGGAGAGGACGAGCGGAAATTAGATTTCGCCCGCCGGTGTTTCTGCCGAGTCCGTTAGCGGAGCGAAGGGACTGACAGGCCGAGACGAGGAGCAGAGAAATTGGTATTACGGAGACTCAATTAGCCCAGTAATCAAAAATAATGACATTATTACCATAGCAAACGAAACAAACAAGCATCCCTGTTACTTGGCTCCGTTGACTTCACACAGATGTGAGCCCCCTGAGTTCGGTGGCAAAGTGAGGGCCGTCGTTTTCTTTCTCGTACTCTGCAGTGTAACAGATAAGTGTGGGTTTTCCTCGGTGCCTTTACTGTCGAGATGGTTATTATTCATAGGTTACAGATATAGATTTAAGGCGACGACGTGCGGGGAGATTGCGGTACACGCGTCAGTTTTAATTACAGTCGCTTTATCAGCAGGCGATTCTCTCCTGCCGAATCGCATGAATCCAATTGCGTGAAGCGCTTCCTCGTTGGCGGAGCTCGCGTAAACAAGATTCAGGTGATTTCCATCCCGCGGCTCCTCTTATTTTTATTTATTTATTTTTTTTTTTGGGGACTTTCACAGAATGGCCGTCGGCAGCAAACGGGGCAAAGCAGCTGCAGAGGAGAACAGGAGAGGAAGCGGTTGCCGTTCCCACCCTTCACCCTCCCCTCCCCCCCCAGTCCTCCCCCCCCCCCCTCCTCCATTTCTCCATTTGTTTTCGGCACGATTCAGTATCCCAAATAGATGCGATGAGGATAAAGGCGCCCCGAGAGGAAGTGGAGCAGAAACTAACGAGTGTCAGTGTGGCCCAATGTGTTAGCAGCTGATTGGGGGACAGGCTGTGAATAAGTCGAAATATCTCTTCCTTTTTCCTTCTCGTCTGCCTCCTCCCCACTTTTGCCGCCACCCGCCGCCGCTTTCCCCTTCCGCGTCCTTCTTTCCTGCTCTATGGCTCCATTGTGCTCGACGGCGGCGGCGGCGGAGGGACGATCCTATCTTTTTTTTTTAAGCTGGCTCAGTTCGTCTCAGATCAGCTGGCAGGGCTAATGCCTCTCCAGACATGCACGGACAATGCTGCCGTGTTGTGCGCTCCCACCTGAGAAGCGAGGCCGTGTCGCGTTTCTTCCTCGTTGGTGGGGGGGGGGGGGCTTTATCCTCGCGCGTTGTGCTCATCCGGTTTTCGTGGGAAAACGAAAACGTGTACTCCATTCAGGCGAGAGTCAAGTTGAATTCCCAGGAACTTGTTCACGAAAACCCTCATTAGCATAGCGTGAAACATACCGAGCTGTTCACGGTGGAAGTTCATTTGTCACGTGTTTCATGCGGGTCCTAAGGCAGGTCTAATCCTGGCCCATAAGACTTAATACATTCCACCCCTGTTCGACAGCTCGGTTGTAGTTACAGAAACATTTGCTGACTAATCAAATTTTTTTTTTTTTTCTTTTGTCAAACATAATGAACATTAACTTCCCGCAGTTTAAAAGCAAACCCCCTAACACGCATAACTTAACCCGACGACGGAGGGGAAAAAAAAACAAAAACAAAACTTCACTTGACCTAAATTTGACTACTTAACATGCGCCATGAAACGTGCAGTTTTAACAAGCTTATTAATCAGTTTAGATTTGGGCAGCTTTCCATCAGCTTTTACAAAACATCACACAAATACCCAGTACAGCAATATGTAACGTGAGAGGCGGGTTCTGTGAAGTTTTAGTATGTTGTGACGTTAAACAGATTATTGTGTAATGGATCGTAAAACACGACCATGGATGTATTTTAAAGGTCTTTCGGAGTTGGCTGCTTTTGAATTCTACTGCTCAGTTATTGCAATATAATTCCACGGTTATTCTGATGGTTAAAGATCCCCTCCAGACACTTTTTAAAAAAAATGTGTATAAAATAAATCTACTTTTAATTAGAATTTGTGCCCGACATGGTTTTTCCACTAAAATACATTTAATGACATTGTAAAACTCCTTAAAATGTCTTGTAATCCTTCTGCCTCGTTACAAATTGCAGAAACTATGAACATGCAGATATAGTTTTATTCCCCAAAGTTGAACCGCTGCACACAAGATGCCGTAAAGTACATTTGCCACGTATACTGGAGATTTTAGGTTTTCCGCATCATAAATCTTGTCGTTTGTTGCACGTCGGACCAGGATCGGCTTCCTGCCCGCTTGTGATGTCACAAATCGTGCTTGTAGGTGCCTTTTTTTTTTTTAAATCTGATTTTCATTTAAAGCGCCTTCTAGTTTTTAACTCTGCACAGTGAAGTTCAAAAACATATTTTGGAGCGGAGGGGAAACTTTTACGTTAAAATCAGACTGACGCGTTTGAAAATGTACGTGTTTTACTGGTTTGTTTTATGCTGTTACTTAAGTTGTGTTTTGTCTTTTTTTTTTAAATTTTTTTTATTAGATAACCTAATTGTTGTTGGATCTATCGTCGGCCTTCCACTGGGATCCAGGCGCTTGAGTCCTAAATGACAAGGTATGTTCCCGCTACTGGAATCTATTCCCTATTCATCACAACAATAAACCTTCCCTGCAGGAGACCCGCTAATCAATTTGTGGCATTGTGTTTTTTTTTTGTTTGTTTTTTTTTCTTTTTTCTTTTTTTCTTTTTCTTTTTTTTATTCGGATCTGAATTTCGCCGTCTCGACGCCGTCGTGTCTGTGCGAGTGTGCGTTTGCTCACGCGGAAGTGAAGTTCTCAAAAGTCAAACATCAGTCCCGACTCTTTAACAAGAAACAACAAGAGCGCCCCGCCCTGTTCCCCCGCAGGCCAGGGGACACGATACGCCCGCCCAACTAGCTCTGTGTGTGCAATCGGCATCCGATCTCCTCTTTGTAAAAAAAATAAAAAAAATAAAAAGTCAGAAAAATGGTTCGGCGCGCTCGAACCCGCAACCCGACGCACAGAAGTCACAGCGGGGGGAGTGGATGGAGGGGGGGGCTCTCCTTCCGCTCTATCCAATATGGCAGCTGTAATAACTGCAGCAGCAAAGGTCAGCCTATCACCATGCTCATTGACACGCTTCGACGTGTTCTCGTTCTGTCCTTCGGCGGGTATAGATATCCCTCCGACTTTTACAAAAATACCAACCGCTGCTGAACATCGCAAACTCGCCTTCTTTTTCTTTTTTTTTCTTCTTCTTCTTCTTTTCTTTTTCTTTTTTTTTTTCTTCTTCTTCTTTTCTTTTTTTTTTTTCTTTCTCGGGACTTGCTCACCTCGAGGACAAAACCGACAGGCGGTGAAGGAGCTGCAAGTGTGATCGCGTTTGTTTGTTTGTTTGTTTGTTTGTGAGCGTGCGGGCTGCCCGGAGACGCCTGGCTTTAGGTGGGGAAAAAGGAGCAACTTAAACGTTTCCCTTCTGCGTGCGGATCGTCCCCGCGGTCGTTTCAGACCAGTCGAGGGGAAAAACGAGAGCTCGCGTCGGACCCGCCGGAAAGCTTTTGATTGCGCTGCGAATGGGTTCATTACGATGACAGATGGTACAGATATCCGCATGTGGGTCATGCTGCCCGCCGGGTGCGGGGTTAATGGGGGTCGCGCGGACTCTTTTCAGGGGACGGTTGGGTACCAGAGGGCGACCGAGGTGAAGCCGAGGTTTCAAGTACCGAGGGGCGGGTCGGGACCTGATGTCGCCGGACGACCTCCCCCTCCGCCCCCCGACCAATCCGCAATCCCTCTTAGCTGTCGGGGTGTGTGTGTGTGTGTGTGTCTGTGTGTGTGTGTGTGTCTTAGGTTGAGTTGTTGGGGCAGGACAGGGTCAGCGAGGCCCTGACTGGGGGAGATCAGGGGGGGGGGGGGGGGACCTGCACGGATGCTACAGGAAGCGCGACGGAGGGCGACACCTCCTCCGCAAGCTGATTTATAAACCGAAGCAGACGGACTTTTTGTATCGGCTATTGTCCGACCAAATCCAATTTGACTGACGGCATTCCGTCCCGTGCGGCCTTAGCGTTTCGATAATTGGACACGCATGTTGGAAATAGTGACTACAGACGACACGTCTTAAGAGTCTAGACAGTAAAACCATAAAGTAAAGCGCGTCACGACGGCACTATGGACGTACGTCACGTGACCCAAATAACGAAGACAAAAAGAGCAGAAGAGGGGAAGTATTTTAAGCCGACCCGTCTCCTCTCTGAGGCGGCTTCGTCTCTTTTTCTTTTTTTTTTTTTTGAAGCTTTTTTTTTTTTTTTTTGAAGCTTTGCTGACACGAACAGGGTCTCCTTTCAAAAGAAGTTTATCCAAAGCGCATCATTTACTTGTGTGACTACCTGTCTTCTCCCATAACTCATCGCTGCTTTGTTTGCATAACTGTGTGAATAATCACGGCGCTGCAGGGGAATTCGCATCAATATCCGTTTGACGCGTAGATTTTTAAACCGAGGTCAACAAACTAAATTCCACCAATACCTTTTTTTTTTTTTTTTTCTCTTTTGATCCGTAATAGGGATACCAAATTGCACAGGACAGAAAAATCATTGAGGCACAGCGACGTAATGATGATGGAGCTACAGCATGCAAGCAGGTTTTCTACAGTGACAGATGGTCTGTCGGCGCCTGTTCAGGACCGATACAAACCATCATTCATTCACACATTAAGCAGTGGTTATATGCTGCTTTTAACAAAGTGATCCCGAGGCACAAGGACACTTCAAGAGTGGAAGAAACACTGGAAGTCTTCCTTTTTAAAAGATGGTAATCTTGTCATTTTTCGCAGTAATGTTCGTTTTTACCTGTTTTCATGGAGCTGCAGACGTTTTTTTTTTGGAAAGCCAGATTCCTGTGGCGCAGCATCTCTTAGTTTTAGCTGCTGTTTGAGGTAATATATGGATTGTGCTGCTAAATTTTCCTTTTTTTTTTTTCTGCAGAAATTCCTCCAGCTGCTTCTTTAGACAATTTATCTTTTCATTCAGGGGCGGAGGTTTATTTTTTTTAAATACGATTTAGAAAAATGTGCATCTCCGAGTTGCGTGAACTCGCCCGGCTTGTTTGGGCTACGTTCACGCGAGGCGGAGTTGTCACACTTCTCGCAAAGAGAAGTAATCGGTCTAACAGCTGTAACTAGTGATCTTCAGATTTAATTAACTGTAAGCATGTGATCCAGTATCTTAGCAGAGCATCTAATTGATTCGTCCGTGCACACAGACAGCGCTTTCGGCTTTGAGGTCAATTTCTCCTGCCATAATACCCTCAATCGTCTCTTTACATGTTCGGCTTCTGATTTTGACTTCAATTGATTGGCTGCGTTGTGGCCAAATTTTGTTAAAATATATATATATATATATTTTAAGCCAGACTTCTTTTTGAAGGTGGGATTCTTGATGGTCCCTCCCCCTCCCCACCATGTTCAGGTAGAGATTGTTGATGGTGAAGAACATGCGGACTGAGTAAATCGGATTCATTAATAAAGACGTTCACTCGGCTTTGTCTTCCCAACTCGGTGCAGAAAATTGATCCACGCTCGCCTGTTTCTTTTCTCAAGTTGTACACAAATAAGTTTCCGAGCTCAGATTTGAATGGAAACTTTGATTCTGCAATCCCGTCCCTGTAAATATTCCCATTCATTTTAAAGGGACATTTAAGACATAGTTTGTTTCTTTCCATGCGAGTTTTCACTGTTGACCGTTTTAAAAACTGAATTTAACGAGCCGACTTCGTGACTTTAACGAGACATTATGGGGTTGTGGAGGGGGCGCGGGGGTGGGGGTGGGGTGTGTTATCCCTTTTCCATGTTCTGCGGTCGGCAAACGGGGAAAATGCGGCAGTTGTCTACACGGAGACGGAGCTCTGACCTGAATGTGTCTGACCCGGTTATCGAGACTTGGCGAACGTCTCGCTCCCTCTTGTCTTTTCTCGGTCAAACACAACCGAAGCGACCGTACGGCGCCTCGTGGGGGTATCGCCGCTCAATCACGGGCGGCGTCACGAGCCGTCATCGTAGTGCAGTTATTGTCAAGGCATTTACGGCGTTTTGCCCAGCGCCACTCGACGTCGTAACGTTTACTGTCACCGTGTGCCGCCACTGTTGTGTGTTGCCATTTGGTTTCTATTTGCGGCCGGTTAATTTACTCTCCGTTTCACTGCTTTTTTTTATTTTATTTTTTTTCTCATCCATGGGAGTGGCCTAGATCATGAGCGGAGAGCCCTTCGGGGTCTTCCTGAGAGCGACGTGTCGAAAACGAGACGGGCGACGTCGGTCCGCGTTGGTCCGATCCGCTCGCACGTCGCGGTTCGAGATAAACGCCGAGAAAAAGGCAACCGTGCGCGTTCAACGGCGTCACGCGGCGTTCAAACGCCGGCCGCCGCGAATACCCGAGCGTCTCGCGTTTTACCGCCGCACCGCAAAATGGCATTTTCAGCCCGATCGATTGAAGTCTGAAAAACGGTGCGTTCGAATGCGTTTATTGTGGATATTTAATTGAACCGGCCGGCTTGTTTCAATTGCGCTCATCCTCTGCGCGGCCATAACACCGCCGTAGGAGAGCAGGAAGGCGTCCTATTGTTTTTCCAGGGTTGTGAGGAGATGCTATTCTCAGCTGCTTGTACCGGTGCATCGGCTTATAATTAGCGTTGGATATCGTCCGCTTTAAGATGATTGTTTTGCTGCCTCGGTGCACCAGGAAACTTTAAACGGGATCATTTCAGCTCTGATGATTATCGATTTAGAAATATGTTGTGATGGGAATCAAATATTTATTGTATGGAAAGCTACTTTTTTTTTTTTTTTTTTACATTTCGAGAGTATGTTGAAATTTATTCTGCAAATATACTTATGATAAAAAAAAACGAGAGTTAATGTAACTGTTGGGGTCTCTTCTGATGCCGAAATGAATCCCAGGGGTTCGCCTTTATCTGGATCTCATATTTAATTAAGAACCTACCGGCAGAAGGGATTTTTAAGTCGACTACTATTTATAACCAAGAGGACTCTCTCGCTTTCTTTGCCCTGGTTAGGTCTTAATGAGGGGGAAAAAAACCCATCCAGATTCATATTTTGAACCAAATGTATATACAGAACTGTGTTTTGCCAGTGCTGTGGACGGGAATGAAACGGCTTGAAGCTGCTTTAAAGAGAAAAAAACATCTTTTAAAAAATACTCGATTTTCTATACTTTTAGTGTGATAAGGCAAAAGGAGGATTTTTTTTATTTATTTATTTTTTTTAAGTGGGCCGGTTTAGACGATTCAGCATTTATGCAAACATTTAGACAGCAGGTCAGCCGTAAACCCGTTCGTCTCGTTTAAGCTCTTTGTTTATCACGTCGTGTTTCCAAAACAGGAGTTTTGTTGCCTGTTTTTCGTGCCCCCCCAAAAAAACCTCGTAAACATTGTGGAAACGACGCATCGAGTTGAAAGAGAAAGGGAAGAAAACCAAAACAAACGCACGTCGAGGGCGCGAGAGGGAAAATGTTGATGTGCTTTGCCGCGGACGGCTGCCAGCTTCCACTTGATAAGCGGCTAAGATCATTTGCCGAGGCCGTGTTTCACTCTTGTCAAGCGCAGGTCGGATATCTGCGCCGCCTTGCCAATAAACACGGCTTTTCTGACTGCGAGCGTACCGATTACAGACGGGGGGTGGGTGGGGTGGGAGGGGGGAGACACCCCGCGGGCCATCATAACGCACTTTTACCCACGTTACGCGCATCTTAATGGGCTTCTGGGAACCGCCGCTCGGGGTTTTTTTTAATTAGACAAACCTCCGACTACGGGACAGACGCACTCGCCTGAAAACATTGTGCTTCGTGGGCTGAAAGTTTTTTACTCTTTTTTTTTTCTTTTTTTTCTCCCCCCTTTCTTTTTTTTTGCACCATCTCCGCAGACGCAGCGAATTAGAGGGGTTGACGTCAATCTGCGACTGTGGTGAGCTCATCTCACAGGATACCCCGCCGCCGCACGTCTCGGCAGAATCGCTGTCAATCGGCACGCAGCCAGGAAGTGGTTTTCTGAGCAGGTAGTTGATCAAAATCCGCGGTCGCCGTTGTGATCGCGAAACTTGCATAAATCTACCTGCAGTAAATCCTGATCAAGATTACGCGACGGCAGCTGCTTCGCCGACGGTTGGTTGACGAGGTTCTCTCGCCTGCGGTCGTCGACGGCTCGCTGCTCGGCCGCGCCGCGAAACGGGTCCCCGTTATTATTGACGCCGGGATCACGGTCTTCGGCGGAGGACGTGTCAGACGGAGGGGATGTGGCGAAGACGTTTTGCGTCACCTCTCTTTCCTCGACGTGCCTGTTATCAATGCACTGACGAAGCATGCTAAAACCTTCCAGTACATTTTTTTTAATTTTTTAATTTTTTTTTAATTTAAAAAGAAATAATCTGTTCTGCATCTGACTGACGATTCTCACCGGTCCGTTCATGAAAACACACGACGCAGTTAAACCAGCGTCTCGACAGTACTGCATGACAACACTCGGTCGGTGCCTCTGTTCAAATGTTGGATCGTTTTGATACATGGACACAAATTTCTCTCTATTTCATTGTACAAATGAAAACAGTCGTGTGCATGCAGCTGGCAGGTCTTTTATTTTATTGGATTTATACAGTATTTTTAATGCTACATGTACGCTGTACTTTTATTGGATAAAAACAGATGTTGACAAAGTTTTGCTTTGGGGACATAATTCGCAGCTGCAAAAGGGTAATAAATGCAACCGTAAATGTTAAAGAGTGCACTGTAAAAGATGTCATTTTATCATTCGATAAAAGGGCGAACAGAAAAGTCTTCCATCTTTTAGATTTCGAGCGGGGGTGTCAAACATACGGCCCGCGGGCCGCATCCGGCCCACCAGGGGGTCCAGCTCGGCCCGCCGGATGACTTTGCTAAGTGTGAAAATTACAGAAAGACATAAATTGCATTTCTATGAGAATATGGAGGTTTATGAGTACAAACGTTTTGTGATTTTTTTTTTTTTTTTTAATCGATCCAGTAATTGCTTCAAAAACAGCGTAAATGCGACGTCTGCTCCGGAGGCAGCAGCGCTCGCTGCTCGAACGCGTCACAAAGCGAGGGAATCTGCAGAGGAGAGCCCAGGCAGATAAACAGTGGGCTGATGTCTGAGTTTTTGCTCTTGTATGTTTCTGGTTTATTGTAGAAAGACCTTAAAATAGGGTTTATCATCCAAAAACCTTCACCAATGATTTAAACGTAGAGAAATATTGTCGTCATGTATGCGTTATTATGCTATGATTTCACTGGTCTGGCCCACTTGAGATCAAAGTGGGCAGTATGTGGCCCCTTAACTAAAATGAGTTCGACACCCCTGATTTAGAGGAACCCGAGCGGACGTGCGGTTCACTGGAGGTTTGTTCCAGATACGCAGGGGCATCCAAAAATGGGAAAAAAAACAAAAGCGTATTAATCACGCCTGCAATTACGTAGGTTTTTCGGTGCCGGTCGAAATGCTCCGGCCGTTTAACATATTTTCTACATGCTGACATTTCAACGCGGTGTGCATTGCTGTGAGCAGCTTGCACAGAAGGCCAGAAGATCAACATGCTTGTTGATCAGCCGGCAGAAAGGACGCAACCTTTTTGAACGTGGACTGCCGACTTGATTTTTTTTGTGGTTTTTTTTGTCTTTCCTCTCCGTCTTCATCGTTCTCTGGGGGATCCGTGACAACTCTACAACCTTAGTGTTTGTGAAGGCCCGAACAAACAAGGTGAAAATAAGACTGCGTGCGTTTGGCTCGGGGCCCGTCCGTGTCCAAAAAAAAAAAAGTGGGAATTATTCATTAGAGTAATTACAGTCATCTCAAAGGGAATCGAAGTGAAGGCGCCTTGGATTCAGAATACTTGTAATCCTTTATACCGTGAGCCAGGTTGCGTGTGCAGATTAAAAGAATAAAAAGTACGCTATCACAGTTTAAAGGTCCTAGATTGTATAACATCACATTAGCGTGTCTTTTTTTTTTTTCTTTTATTATTCTAAAGGACTAGAAATAATGTGAAAGTGTCAAAGTGCTCGGTCTACAGACAAACGCACTCGGCCCATATTTAGTAACAGAGTCAATTGGACGAGCCGTTTTCACTTCCACAAATTTGTGATGTCACAAACTCACGCTCACGTCCACCGTCGGCACAATATTTACCTTCCCACCTTTGCATCCGTGTGCCCACAGAGCCGCCCGGTAAACACACATTACACTCTGGGTGTTCAACCAGCACGACTACATCGCAAACCACAAAGATATCTTCTTATGGATTTCAACACTGCAAATAAAACACCAGATTATTGGAACAGAACGGGAACTCTCAGTTCGTTTGAGTTGGACGTGATGGCTGATAATAATGTTTTGTTGGAATTTGTACAATGTCCTCTTTGCCAAATGAGGATATTATCAGTTGAAGAGCTACCGTCGGGCTGGGCAATATATGGATATCACACATATTGTGATATGAGATTGGATATTGCCCTGAAATCATCTTAATATTTGTTAAGCGACGTCGGTGTCATATTTTCCTGGTTTTAAAGGCCGCATTGCAGTAGATTTATGTCATTTTCAGAACTTACCAGAGTCTTCTAGCCGTTTTATTATTGACCTGCTTAGTCCTTGTATGATCATATATCATTTATCAAGGATCGTATAAATAAGTCTTCCCTACAAAATCTCTGCGGCATCGATATTGAGGTATTTGGTCAACAATATCACGATGTCCGATTTTTAAAAAAAAAAAAATTTCTCTCTCCATATTGTGGAGCTCTAAACTTCCTCATGCAACTTTTCCATCACAGCCGGCCCATTCAACACACTTGCTGGATGTATCGGCGTAAGCATTCATCTAAGTTAGATTATATTCAATACAGTGTACGTGTCGTGTTTATTGCGGTTGTATTTTTTTTGGTTTCAGAGAGCTGTTATTCAACCTCGCTGCGCATCTTTATCAATCATCGCGATGAACCAGTAAATCGCATCAACGGAGAACGTAATGGAAAAAGCCTTAAAGACACCAGATTTCAGTGTGTCGGTTTCCGAGGACGACGCGTGGAGTTTGGGAAAACATCCGCGAGACGCAAACACAAACCTGAGCATTGTGACCGGGCCGGTCCGGTGGTACTTTGGGGGGGGGCGGCCGTGCGTCACAGCGTGCGTGGGTGGACTGCATCTTTAAACACACTGTGTTGATAGTCAATACTGGGTATTGTTGGAATGGCTGAAGCAGATAGTGGCTTGAGTGTGAGCAGATTTTTTTTTTTTTTTTCTTCTTCTTCTTCCCCCTCTGCGATTTACAGAGTGTACTTGAATTCTTTCGAGCTTTTCTTTGTGCAGCAGCAGCAGTGTGCGATCTGCTTGTTGTTTTAGACGCGTTGAGTGTAATGATGCCACTCGAAGATAAACAGCCGCTAAGTGTTTCCCGGAGATAAAGAGGGCCGCACTTTGTTTACAGCGCTTCGGCAGCGGTCAGAGGCAATAACAAGGACGGTTTTTGTTCCGCGTTTGCGGAGAGAAGACATCGACAGCCGTCCCGTTTTTAAAGGATTCTAATGTCGAGGAATGTGTGTAGGTGACATGTAAATGTTCAAACCGATGTAATTCACGTTTAGTTTATTCCATCGGAGCCGGGTCATGTTCCGGGGGAGAAAATTGGGGGAAGATGTTGTAAAAAAAAAAAAAAAAAAAACACAAAAAAAGCTCTTTGTCACAGATCGGATTACTTTACCCTCATTTCAGCGCAAATTCAAAGAAAACAATCCTGGTTTTGTTTTCTCGGAGTCACGCAAGACCACTGAGACCTGAGATCGCTGGTGAGAACCAAAACTGGAAGGGGGGGTGGGGGTGGGGGTGGGGACAAAAACTGGAACTTCTGGTCCCGACCAGCCGCATTCCCCGTCACAGATACTAACAACAAGGCGTCTCTTTTCTACCCGTTTCAGTTGTACTTCCATCCCTTAACCAACGCTCAAGCTTTTTTTGCATTCATGGGTTTCTTCTTCTTCTTCCGTCCCCCCCCCCCTACCTCCCCTCCTCTCTGTGCCAGCTACTGTACAGGATATATGTCTTTAAGTGGCTCTGCTACTGCTGCTACTGCCGCTGCCACCCGTTTTTTTTTTTTTTTTTTTTTTTTTTTTTTTGGGGGGGGGGGGGGGCATAGAAAACACGGCTCCTTTTGTTGTCGAAGTCAGCTGCCAAACCGTTGTCGTCTTAACTCAATATCCCGCTGCATTATTGAGGAGCAGCTCTTCTCCCGTGGTGCCAGCTGGAGTTGAATGCGACGCCGTTAATGAGGCGCCCGGAGGAAAGTGGCGTTGCTCGGGACGCCGTCGTCCTCGTCTCCTCAGCGGAGAGCGAGAGATGTGCGGTCCCTTCCCCGTGGAGTGGATAGAACAAGAAAAACAAAAAAAACAACAACATGCCATTTATCAACTCAAGATATGTAACGGGGCGTTTCGGTCAAATTAATATATTTAGCGAAAGTAGTATAAGTTTGGGGTTAATAAAACTAAAATTGGGGTTGGTGGTGGAGGGAGGGGGGGGGTGTTATTTGGACGGAATATTTGTCCTCCATGTTACATAACTTGTCAACCAGGAACTGTCGTCTTTCAACGGTATCAAGGCTGTGATTCACAGATCACGTTTGGTATCTTTTTCTGGTGTCGAAATGTTCCCACCGAGTGATCGCGCCGCTTGTTGGACTTTCTGTTCTGGTTTTTAAGGAAAAGGTTAAAGGGGATGTCCATGGTACAATACAGGATCCCTTTTATAAGGGTGTATCCCTTTTTAAAATAGGCCAAAGCACCTTATGTAGGGTGAGAGAACAAGCCTGAAGTCCGCTGGCGCTCAGCCCTGCATTGAGGAAGTGACTTTATCTTTTCCTCTTTTGTCACAGGAGGGTGTGTGTGTGTGTGGGGGGGGGGGGGGGGGGGGGGGGGGGGTTGGCTCATTCAAACGTGTCCCGCAGCCTCTGCAGGTTGTTTTGTGTTTGGTTTTTTGTTGTTGTTGTTGGTTTTTTTGGGATTGTTTTTGTTGCCGTAATCTCTAATGAAAAAAAAAAAAAAAATGTTCAGACGTGGCTCGGCAATCCCGTAACAGTCCGCCCCGCAGTCTGGATCAAAAGCTCCTTTCATAAGGCAGGAGCCGGCCCCGTACTAATCACATTCTGCCATATCAACCAGGCGAGGAAGGACTATAAATAACACGGGTCTGCTCGCTACTGTCAAATGCGGCACTTGCATTTCCGCCCGGGCCCCCCCCCACCCCACCCCCCGTGACCACGCGTGCACACCGAGACGCACTTACGCGCAGACACAACAACGTGGTCCTTTCAGCTCCTCCTCCCTTCACCTCTCGTTTTATTTAGTTTTTTTTTTATGTTTAGTTTTTCCACGGAAATGTCCAGCGATTTTTAAGAACCTCGAAACGACCCGATAAGCCGGGGCGAGGCGTGCACCGAAACGGGGGGCTGGGGGCGGGGGGGGCGTTATAGACGCGGCGGGCTCATTTGGAAAGTACTAATTTGTTCCCACCACTTTATTCTCCTGGATAAACGGGAAGCGGGCCAGCGAGTCCCTCGTTCTGGCCAAAAGTGGGTGGAAGGCCTCGGCGGTCTTTGGAGACCGCACGCAGGCGCTTCGAGCACGGGACGGATGAGCGGCGGTTTAATTATATCTCTTTTTCAGAAATGTGCTCGCAGTAAAAGTTCTTTTAGTACTTTTTCAACGCGTGCATTTAATAAGCGAGCTCAGCTGTGTGGGCTTTCGGAAGAGGAGGGTGGGGCGGGGGGGGTCCACCCCTCGACCCGTGGTCTCTACGGCAACCGCTCTGAGCCAGGGAAGGCGCTTGGGTTACGGGCGGCCTGGGGTGTGTGACGGAGGAGGGACGGGGGGGGTGTTTCCCGGCTTTAAGGAGAGAGAACGAGGTGGGAACCTGCGACCGCGCTCGCCCGCTGGCCGACTTCATCCGCTGGCGCGGCCGAGGAAGCCCGCGGAGGACTCGCCGTCTGCCGGGCCACCGGGTCGCACGTCGGCCGTTCACGCACATGCCCGCCCGTTTGAAGCCATCTTGAATGAACAGACGCGGCTCGTGTTTGCGTAACCTCGCGCCGAGGCCAAAGCGCTTACTAGCGCGCCCGCTCGCTTCACGCCGATGCGACGCTTAAAGAAGTGGGCTAAAAAAAGAAAAAAAATCTCAGCGGGGGGGGGGGAAGAGGAGGAGGGGGGGGGGCTTAAGCGTGTCTGGAAATCTCGATTGCTTGTCTTGAATTTTTCTCAGTTCAGATGTCAAAGGCTCCTGACGGACTAAAGCCGGGTGAGTAGTAGTCAGTCATCATTCCAGTTACATGTAGGTCAGTGGATAAACCTATCTATGTTCGTAGGCAGGGCGGTGCTCATGAGGGGGCGGCCACCGGAGGTGACTGCCGGGGGGGGGGGGGGGGGGGGGGGGGGTGGCTTCAGACGAGCCGGCCGGAGAGCGCGAGTCCAGAAGCTCTCTCTCTCTGTCTCTCTCTGTCTCTCTCTCTCTCTCACTCTCTCCACTCTCTCTCTCTCTCTCTTCTCCATGTAGGGAAAACTTTGTTGTTGCAGAAAAAGTCACACAAAAAAAACCACCACAAAAGAAGAAAGTACAGAAAGTGGTAAAAAGGTAGAAGCCACGGGCTCTGCTCTACTTCACCGGCGGCCTATTGAGGAAGTGCTGCACGACAGCAAATGAACTCTTTGCACAGTTTGCTATGCATTATGCAAATGCGGCAAAGGATTGTGCACGGTTGAGAAAACAACGTTTATACCTGCATGGACGGTTGCTACTCCTGCAAATGCTTCTTTTCTTTTTTTTTTTTCTTTTAAAAGGACTTATCTCAAAGAACCTGATTCACCATTTTATCATTCAAAGGTGCCCACTTCTTTTCGACACTGTACAGCCACACGGCTTTCCACGTACCAACCCCTCCACCCCCCCAATTTGCATTGGGGGAAAAAAAAACAACAAAAAAAAACGCACAGGTGTTTTGCCTACATCACCACAACACTCGCTCCCCGCCGCCACCCCCCGCCCCACATGCCTGGGTTTGACTCCCTGCTCCACTGCTCGCCAAAGCGCGGTGCACCGCAGCTGCTGATTTTGATCAAGCGAAGACACTTGGAGTACTTACCGACGAAGGTTTCAGCTTCATCCCGCGCGCTCGCCACAGGGAGCGGTCTCCCAACGTATTGATCCGCCCTCGTTGACCCCCATTATGGTTGGGGTAACAGTCCTCAATGGAGGGTGACCCTGAGGTTTTTGGGGCAGTTTACCCTCGTTGCCCTGATCGACTTTGTTCTCGTTGTGGTCTTTGGCTCCAATCAGCACAGTTGAATTTTATTATGGACAACAACAAAAAAATACGCGAGGGGGCCGATTTTAGAGTTTTCTTTTTTTTTTTTTTTTTTTTAATAAGACAACTCTCTCGTTTTTAGCGACCTACAATTGAAATAATAAATATGCAATTTAGTATGCGGTCCAAAAGGACACTGCAGTGTCCCAGCAGCACGGGTAGATTTCGAATAGCTCTGTGGTGCAGAGGCACTTCTGTGGAAGGACCTCTCAACACAGCCGTGAGCTGCATCACACACACACACACACACACACACACACACACACACACGCATACGCACACACGCAATTCCTGTTATTTCTGCCAAGGTACTGTGCTGCCAATGTCTTTTTAAATTTGCATAATGCATTACGGCTGACCGCTGACAATGACTCACCAGTCAGTGAATGAATACGGGACACAAATGATTGATGGATAAAAAAAAAATTAAAAAACGACACATATGATTTTCACTTTGTTTAAAAAAAAAAAAAAAAAGTTTTTTGATAAATACCCCAGAAAAGAAGGAAAAAAAAACAAAAAAAAAAAACATCAACTGTGTTTTTTTTCTTCTTCTTTTTGGTTCCCAGTTCTGCTTTTCCTGTGTGGAAAATTTCCACTTCTAATATTTTTTCCATAGGTGTGCAGAATGAGTAGCTGTTCTATACCGTGGAGTAAAAAGCTGCATCCCCATTTGGGTTGAGGAAAAAAAAAAAAAAAAAAAAAAACGGCCCCAAAAAAAATAAGTAGGCCATTACTTTGGAAATCCTTACCCTTGACTAGTTTTATCCACGACTCCCTCCTTCTTCTCTCCACTACAGCAACGTAAAGAGATATTAAAGCAACTAAATATTTTGAGCCTTCAATCTGGCTGGGAGGAGATTAAAAGGTGGAGGAGGAGTTGTAAACTGTTGTCGGGACGTATATATATATATATATATATATATATATATATACACACACGTTGGTATAGCTCCGGTCTCGGGTCAGCGCGGAGGTTTTCATCATGTACAGTAGAAACTCAGGAATGTCCCCCCCCCCCTCCCCCCAACTCAACTGAGGCTTTGTTCCTCTGAGCCTGCACAGAATGTGACTTTTCCTCCTCTGCATCCCCCCCACCCCCCCACCCCGTCTTAATCTGAGCACCGCCGCAGCTCATAATAATCTCGGAGTCCTTCGTCCGCCGCCTGAGCTGTAAATACGCGATAGCTTTTACCTTATAAACTGTCAGCGCAGACGCCGTGTGGGCGGGAGGGAGCGGCATGTTGGTGTTGGACGTGGCTGCAAGGAATCTGTGCCAGAGGAAAAAAAACAAAAACATAATTCAGTGAAATTTGTTTTTTGCATTTTCCTTTTTTCTTTTCTTTTTTTCTTTTTTTTTTGCATGATTGAATTAGGTTTCCTGGACGGCGCTAAAGTAGGTGAGGCTATTTTGGTGTGTACTCAAAATATGATCTATTTGCGTACCGTGGAATTTGTCATAACAGATTTAGCTAAGTACCACTTGATTATATAATCGTGAAATCCCCTCGAAATCTGTCCAAAAGTTGACTCGAAGGAGGCACCGGTCAGCTCGTCCTGTCTCTCGCTTTCTCTCTCTCTCTCTCTCTCTCTCTCTCTCTAACTCATTAATAATGAGCACATGGTATGCGCACGCACACACACACACACACACACACACACACACACACACACACACACACACACACACACACACACACACCCCAGCCAAGGGAAGGCTGTCAGCCTCCCACGCAGCCTTCACTATGAGAGACGGGCAAGCTCACGTATAAATACTGGGAATCATCTGGTCTATCAGCAGAGGAGATGACAGAAGTGCTTGGCTCTGTTCACCCCCTTCACCCCCCCCCCTCCCACCTCCCCTCGTCCCGAGAAACGAGAACGGAGCGTATGGATGACGCACCGCTATGCAGAGAGGGAGGACGAGGGGGGGGGGAGTGAGATATGGGTTACCAGAGAAAGTTGAGGTGGAGGGAGGGAGGGGGGGGAGGGTTATTGGGGAGGTATGCGAGAAAAAGCATTGGTGCAGCAAAGGACGGGACGTGACAGGAGAAAAGTTGGATGCAGCTCAGATAAGACGACTTAACAGGAAAGAAGTAAGACGTGGATGAATTAGCTCGGGCCTTGAGGATAGGCTCGACATTACCGCTTATAATAATAATAATAATAATAGATGACCAATGAGCTCCACGCTACATCCGTATGTTTAGAATGACGATTTTTCATCGGGTATTACGTCAATCATATCTAGTTTAGTCTTTTAGCACGCTAATATTTGCAAAAATAGCCGCACTATTTAAAGAAACTCGTTTGCAATTGGCCTCTACTCCTTCAGTCTGCTTCTGCAGTCTGAGTTTCACAAATTTCGACCATGTCCGCAGCGGAGCTGGTAAAACAATACAAAATAAAATCTCCTCGTGACTAATAACCATATGGGACATAAATATGAGAATAAAACCCAGGTTGACAAATATTGGAATTTCCCCTTTTTATTGAAGAAGTTGAGGGATCTCAACCCAACTGGTCGAGGCAGACGGCCGCCCACTCGGAGTCTGGCTTTTTTTTAATTTTTTTTATTTTGTGTCTGAGGTTTCTTCCTCTTAGAGGGGAGTTAGTCCTCCTGTCTGTCTCTGTGCTCGCTTGAGGGGGAATTGGTGGGTTTGCTCTCTCGACACAAATAAAAAAGTGCATGTAACTGAAAGTCTGGTCGTGACCATATGGGACCAGATCCCCTTTTCCATGTATCCGAGTCGCTTAAGGTGACACACTGCACGTCATATATCATGTAACAAAAAAAGGGTCCCTGCGCTTTTTCAAACCAGACGCGTGACCTCGTCAAAACGCGGGCGTTTCGGACCGAGACCTCCGACAGCGATCGGCCCCGCGGAGAGGGATTTTTCAATTATGCAGCAGATTGCACAGATCGGATATCAGCTGATGTCTGTGTTTAAATGACTGTTCATTTTTTTACACTGTACTAAAAACATGGAAGTGTGTGTTACATAGGAGGGATTTAAAAAAAACAACAACAACAACAAAAAACCCAGAAATATGTCCACCTCCTCACTGCCTCCTCAATACTCAATTCCCTCTCCAGTGCCTGAGGATGTCCAAGCGGAGCCTGTTTGTTCGTCTGGTGCCGTGCCGCTGCTTGCGGGGTGAGGAGGAGACGGTAACATCGCTGGACTACTCCCACTGCAGCCTGGAGACGGTTCCCAAGGAGATCTTTAGCTTCGAGAAGACCCTGCAGGAACTCTACCTCGATGCCAACCAGATCGAGGAGCTGCCCAAAGTAAGACGCGCACACAGACACGTATAGAAAACCTGCTTTGTCGCGGTTGAACTTTGAGCATCTTGACATTACACTGTATGCGTTAAGTTAGCCGTACGTAACCGTAAATGAACTAACTGTTCTCTTCTCTCCCTCCGCCAGCAACTGTTTAACTGCCAGTTCCTCAACCGGCTGAGCATGCCGGATAATGACCTCACGGTGTTGCCGGCGGCGATCGCGAACCTCATCAATCTCAGGGAGCTTGACGTCAGCAAAAACAGTAAGCAAAAAAAAAAAAAAAAAAAAAATGCTATCGCGTGTTGTTACTCTGCGTCTAGTGAAAGTGAAACCAGGAAAGAGTTGCACAACTGATAGCGTGTTTCGATTGTTTACGAGATAAAACGCCACAGTGCATTGGATTTGACCACGTGTTATGTCACAGGTTTGCGTGACTCAAAAGCTCCCGATGGGACGGATAACGGAAGGCGGGCGCGTCCAGACCTGCGGCGTACCGCAACGCTGCGTCCATAACGCACGGGCTGACAGCGGGGGCACCGAAACAGAACGCCCACGCCATGTACAGGGTGTTCCGTTCAAAGTGTCCGGTCAGCGCGTTCAACCGAGCGGGAAGCGGCAGGATTTGTCCCGGTTTGACATTAACACGTTTGGACGGTGGACATTTGTACTGTTGAGTACGACGTAGAGTCCCGTCGCAGAACATCTGCAGTCAGTGCCGTTCTACGCATTCTGACATTTAGAACAAGAAACAGCTGCGCAGCCCCGGTTTGTTTTCTACTAACCAGCTGCAGACAGAATCAGTGAGGCGACGCTGCTATTTTCACTGTTTTAATCACACTGTGTTTTTTTTTTTTTTTTTTTTTTTTTTAACATTAACCTCACCAGCCACTTCAATCTGGCTAGTGAGGTTAATCTCTGTAATCTAAAAGAATGCCGGTAGACTGACGGCTATAATCGCTATATAACCTCAGAAAAGAGGCGCGCGTGCTCGGCAGAACCTTTTCATGGACAGAGAGAGATTAAAAAGGTAGTTCCGATATAAAGGCAGAGGCGGTTTAGAGCCTGTTCGCACCTCTCGTTAACGGACGGACTGGACGACGTGATCGCGGATTGACTGATTTTTTTTTAAAGCGCAGGTGTGACCGCATCCGGGACACACCGAGAATGCGATCCGCTCCGGACCGCGTTCGGGGGCCGTCTGGGACGCGTGCGGCCACACAAATACATCCCGGGCCACATTTAAGGATTTCCTACTTAACCGACATCCTCTAAATAAGTAGAAGTAATAATTAATGGAAAGAAATCCCCTGCGCGATTCTGCCGAGTGCAGCCGGACCGTACGGAAAGTTGGAGACGTACCTGCAAACTGAACTGTGAAGCAGCTGTTTAATGAATACAAAACAACAACTCTAGGTTTAGTTTTTAACCCCTCCCCCCTCGCCCAGTTCACTCATCCACCGCAGCGCAGAGCCCGACCCTCGTAACCTCGCTGAAATAATCCGAGCCTGAACCGACGCGGTCGCGTTGAGCCCGGCGGTTCAGATTGGGAATTACAAACTCGCCCAACCGCGTTCGGACATTCACGGGTGTAAAAAGTGTCGTACATTTCGAACAGACGGGCGCGAAAATGAGCCGCGACGACGCGTCAACGTGTGAAATACCCGTCGCTTCACCTTCTCTCTCTCTCTCTCTCTCTCTCTCTCTCTCTCTCTCTCTCTCTCTCTCTCTCCTTTCTCACATTTCTGTACGTTTCCACGTCCTTATTCACTTGTATGTTTACGCGTTTCTTTAAATTCACTCTGGAAGCACGTTGAAACGGACGATGGACGCCAGGCTGCGAACGGGGGGGGGGGGTGTCGGCTCAAACACGCGTCGAAGGATTACGGCGGACGTCTCGTGTTTACATCAAAAAGGAGCTCATCCCGTTCACGCAAAGCACTCCAGGCTCAAGTGTTGTGGACACAGAAGCGAAGTGGGTGGAAATAAAACCCCTTTTTCGAGACCCGGCCGCGTCCCCTTTTCTCACGGTTCACACGTTTCTGTATTTTTGCAGCGCGTCAGTAGGCTTTCTTCTTCCTGCTCTTTTATTATTTCGCCTCCCCTCTGGGGTTTGTTTAAAAAGGTGCGGGGGGGGGGGGGGGGATGGGGGGGTCACTGTCGATTTGCACACAGTTGAAGCGACAACACACCCCCAGCGGTTAACACTTGACCAAGTTCCCTCGCACAAGCAACACGTCTTGCATCACCCCTTCGTCTTTTTTTTTTTTTTTTTTTTTTACCTGACAGGAGTCAGTTTTGAGAAACCACTCGCGGATGTTTTTTGTGTTTGTTGTACTTCGAAGCTACTGATGGTGATTTTCTTTTCTTTGTTTTTTTTTCTTTGTTTTGTTTTTTTTCTCTCCTTCGGTTGTTTTTCTCTGTAGGTATCCAGGAGTTTCCAGAAAACATCAAGAATTGCAAAGC
This sequence comes from Embiotoca jacksoni, assembly GCF_022577435.1. Taxonomy (NCBI): domain Eukaryota; kingdom Metazoa; phylum Chordata; class Actinopteri; family Embiotocidae; genus Embiotoca; species Embiotoca jacksoni. Next base: position 12,943,846 of record NW_027185230.1, on the reverse strand, counting down.
CCTAGCCATTGTAGAAGCCAGCGTGAATCCCATATCCAAGTGAGTACACCTCTCGCTCGCATATTTTCAGCCCTAATTAACTGCTATTTTTTTTGGTTGTTTTTTTGGGGAGGGTGGGTGGGGGGTGGGAGGGGGTTGGATGCTTCGCCTGAATTCTGAGTTTTCAGGCGTTCTGGCACTGCAGTCGTTTTTATGAGTCTTTGTGCGAGTGATGTAATTCTTGTACTGTGTGTGTGTGTGTGTGTGTGTGTGTGTGTGTGTGTGTGTGTGTGTGTGTGTGTGTGTTTCAGGCTCCCAGAAGGCTTCACTCAGCTTCTGAGTCTGACGCAGCTCTACCTGAACGATGCCTTCCTCGAGTTCCTGCCAGCCAGCTTTGGCAGGTCAGTTTGTTCTCCGGCTTGGAGCAGGAGGAAATTGTTTGTTTTAAAAATAAATCAATAAATAAAGTGTACACTGTGTAGAGAAGCTTCACTGTTTGCCGCTTGTATTCAGTGTATGAAATGCGCGGAGCTACATGCTGTAGCCGACGCAGTCATGGCACAGAGTAGAATTTCAGGATCAAAAGACAAAACTGTGTCGGGTTCGAAGGTTTAAAACGGCATCGAATGCAAATAAAAATGAAATTCAATGTGCTTAACTTGCTGCAATTGAGGTCCGAAAACCCAAAACACGTCACACATTTGAAATAATGACGCACCATTATGGGAGATTTCTTCTCGCTGTACAATGAGGCTCGGTACGTCGACAAAATATTGATTATGACATAAGACTCTTATGTCATCTTCACATCGTAACCATATTGATTTGATGACACCTTTGGACTTGGATAAAGTGATTTTTATCGGCGTCAGTCTGTGCTTACGATCAATATGTGGGACCGACTCTTTACTAAGACACAGAAAACACACGTTTCATCGGATGCCCAGATTTTATAAAGTCTCATTTATTTATGAAATGGCAAATTGTTATTATTTTGCTGCGCTTCATTGATCTTGTTTCACGATTTATTATCACTCGTGATTTGACATCTCACGGCTAAGCAACATTGTTCCGTCGAACCGGCGCGACTGGTTGTGGCTTGTCTTGTTTGTCGTTTACACAACAGTCAGTGTTGCTCCTGTTAATTACACAAAACATGTGGAATTAAGAATCCACGTGGGTGTTGGCCCCATTTTGTTCCCCCCCACCAACACACACCTCCGGGGCCTTCTGGACTCTCGAGAGTTTAATACGAGAGAAATATACTTTTGTTCAGTTTCCTGAAATGACCAAAAAAAAAAAAAGTAAGATCTTAGCCGGTTAGTAGCAAATAAGCTTTCAAGTATTGTCAAAATTTTTTTTTTAAAAATGAAGATGATTAAAGGAAATCGTTATTTAAATAGGAAGTGATTAAGTTAATTATACCACTGACTATTTCCTGGTTGCAGGTTGACGAAGCTCCAGATCTTGGAGTTGAGGGAGAACCAGTTGAAGATGTTGCCAAAGTAAGTGTTTGGTTGTTGTTGTTCTTGTTGTTGTTTTCACTTCACACATTTTCCAAACATCCAACATTACACAATGTTTCTTTTAATTATAAAAACAAAAAAGTGTGCCGGGTAACTGTGAGTGACCCGTGTTGTGAAGCGTGTCGAGAGTCCACCGCCCCCCACCCTCCCGTCTCCTTCCTCTCCTGACCTCTGCCGTGTCCTCCATCCTGCCTCTGTGTTTTTCAAACGTAGATCCTCTCTCTCCATCTCGCTACACCTCCAACTGTAGTATTAAATTTCACCGTGTTACATAAGAGCCCTCCCTCCCTCCCCCCTTCCCTCCCTCTCTCCCCCCCTTTGCTCGGGCCACTTGCTGTGACAGGTTTTATAATCCTCCGCTGAGACAGTGGGGAGGGTTATTTCACCATTTGAGAAGCTAAGAGTGCCGCTGGGAGACCGAACGTCCCACAAATATTAGAAAAAGCTCTAGGTGCTTGTTGTTGTTGTTTTTTGGGGGGGATGCGGGGGGGGGGGGGGTCTTTTTCTCTTCGCTCGCTGTTTCGTTTCATGTCCCTCCCGTTTCCTCTGCAAAAGCAGCGTTTCCCTATACGTGCCTTCATGTCCTTCCTCCCTCTGGCAGTTTCCTTTTTGGTTATCTCACTCTATCTTTTTTTTTTTTTTTCCAAATTCTTCTCTAACTGACGGGCCGGCCGCTGAATAAAGTGCACTGCGGTCCTCTTTTTCTTTTTTTTTCCCCCTCCCCTCGCCGTGTTTATGTGACAGAGGCCAGACCCACTAAAGGCCGGAGCCTCTGACAAAGGGAAAAAAAAAAAGGTCTAATGATCGTGGAAGGTTTCCAGGGCAACACGCAAGCATCTCAGACATGTAAACAAATGCGTGCAAGGCGAAGTCCTTTTCAGGGCTTCCGCATAGAAAGTGCCGTCTCTCGTCTTTCTCCCGGACGTCACACAGAAACCAAACCTTTCCCTGCGTTTTTAAAGAAGGCTGCTGTGTTCCTCGCGACGTGGGGTCATAAGCCTTTTTTTTTTCTTTCTTTTTTTTTTCTCACTGTTGAACTCGCTCTTCTAGCTCGTTCTTGCCCCCTTTCAGCTCAAACAAGGGGGGGATGGGGGGCTCTCTGGTGTTAGTGCCGGCTTCGATGTGAGAACGTGACAAAGCTTGGCTCACTTTCGTAGACGTGATTCACGTTTTTCGTATCGCTCCCCCGCCCGCCCTCCAGAGGGCTTAAATCATATTTAGAATTTGCGCCGCGCGTCTGAAGTTCTTATTTTAGGAGAAGCGGCTAAAAACAGACTCCGACGGCGGAGCTGCTGGTTCCTCAGCTCGCCGTCGCTGCGCTCAACCTCGCCGGTGTTTTGAAGGAAACGCGGCTGATCCCCTGCCGTCGTAGTATCTGCAGTACATCTCCATTCTCATCCCCTTTCATGTTCTCGTGCTTTTTTTTGTTGTTGTTGTATTGTAGAATCGCTTTGTTGGACTTGTGAAGGAAAGCTCTCTATTTGAAACGATTTGCAATCGATATCGAACGAGCTCACTTCTTTATTACGCCAGAATGATACAATTTAAACACCTGACTCCGGCTAATTTTATGAACAGGCCAGAGGAATATCTTTCAAAAGACGCCTTAAGCCGCAATACCACCGGATGCCACTAGAGGTATCCGGCTCGATAGACTCCCCATTCAACTTGTCAATTAAATTGCTCCACGAGTTATCTCGGTGTCGTTAGCTAAAGTCGCTCCCTCTGTGTTACGGCTATCGGTGGGCGGAACGTAGTATCGCCGGGTTTCCAATCATATCGAGTCAGATCCACCGCCAGCTCCTCCCCCAGCTCGTCCAAATATGGTCACTTCTCCATCTCCAAAGCGCTCCGAAACTAGCAAGATGGCGACGGCCAAAAATCCGAGCTGGAGTCTTCATGGTGGCCGTTCACAAACCCGACGGGTGACGTCACTGCTGGTCGCCACTTGAGTAACACTGAAAAACCCTGTGCAGTCTATGACTTCTGTAGAGCTCTAACTTTCTGAGACGCACTTTTTTTTTTTCCCCCTGGATTTTGTGAAGTTGATTTAAAAGAGATTTGTACGTTCTTTTTTATCGCAACATTTTTTTTTTCCCCCCGCTGCCATTGACAGTTAAATACCCCCAAAGACCTGCTGTCATTGGACTTCAAGGAAAGATCGATACTCGCTCTCTGTTGCCGCACAGAATGGAAAATCAGCCTTAACAAGAACATCTTTATCTCCAATCACCAGTTTGAAAATAGTGAAAACTGCGGGCGGTCGAACAGCCCTGCTTTGTGTCTGCTTGTTTACAGCGTAGCGGAGAATGTGAGCCTGTGACCTGAATGCGAAGAGAGAGAAATTATGGAGCAAAAGGCTTAGGGGCTAGCATACGTCATGTTTTTTTTTTTTTTTTTTTTTTTTTCATTATTTAAAAGCATATTTCTGTCACGCACCAGCTCTAAAAGGTATTTATTTCCTCATAAAACGATTCAGTGAAAAGGAGCATTTAACATGGAAATGAAAAAAAAAAAAGAAGGAACATTTATTTTGGCTCCATTTGTAAAGCACACGGGTCCGCATTGCTTTTGTATTGATTTTTTTTTTTTTTTTCAATTCTGTGAGACACACATGTAATGTTTGATTTGAGCGCTTTGATTTTTTACAGTCGGTTCCTCTTTTGTGTGTCCACAGAAGCATGCAGAAGCTCATGCAGCTGGAGAGGTTGGACCTGGGGAGTAATGAGTTCACTGAAGTGGTGAGTATCTGCCGGTCGGTCTGTCGATGCCGAGGGGCTCTCTGCTTCTTCACCTCCTTCTTCCTTATAATCTGCTCCTTCTGCTGTCTGTTGAAAAAAAAGAAAAAAAAAAACATACATAAACTTTCATTCATCAGCCCCATCCAGGAAATCGCAATAATAATTAACGCATGGTCAACATGTTCTTCGACAATATTGAAAAATTTAAAAAAAAAATGACGTCGGCAGAAGCTGAGCTGAAAATATTAACGGCATGAAGTAAAGTCTTTTCAGACGAAAATTGCTTTATTACCAAAAAACAAACAAACACAGGAAGTGACGTCATTTATGGAAATGTGTTCGTCACATTAAAATGTTCTAATTAAATGGTTATTGTCAATGGAAGTGCTGACATATTACTGTACGTTAAAATAGTTTTATACACGCGGCAAGTTGTAAGAGACTACATGAATGTGTCTGTGTTGAATTAACACAATTTAAAAATCTAAACCCGCTAAAGCTCTTATTTTGAAAGCTGATGTAGTCGTTTTCTATTTTACAGTCACTGACTTATTTTTTTTTTCAATAAATGAATCCAAAAAAAAAAATGTTAGAATTAAATTATTTCTGTAATGTACAGCGTGTTTATTGTCACAGGAAGTGAATACATATTGTTTATCAGGAAATGCTTAAAAAAAAAAATTCAAAAAATTGATTTCTCCAATTGCAGTTTTTTTTTTCTGAATCCTTCCAATTTTACACAAAAATGTTTCAGAAAATCTGCTGTAAAATCGAACGCTTTTGCTCGCGACAATCACAAAAAGAAAACCTCCTGGAGGGACCGATTAACGCGCTGTAATTACAGAGGAATAAATATAACGGGTCTGATGATTTCTTTTTTAGCCGAGTCGTGAATTAAACACGTCATCTTGTCCCTGCCCAAAAGGCATACACACACGCACACACACACACACGCACACACACACACACGCACACACACACACACACACACACACACACACACACACACTTTTATTTTTTTAAACACTCACACATCCACATCTCTATCGCTTAACCTCCTTTCTGCTCTTGACATGCGCAGCCTGAGGTGTTGGAGCAGCTGACGGGAATCAAGGAGTTGTGGATCGACGGGAACCGACTGACGTTCTTACCTGGGGTATAATTTACACTTGTTCCCATATAAATTCCTCTGGCTGACTGTTGGCCTCTCAAACATCACCCTTTTTTTTTTTTTTTTTTCTTTCCCCAAAACCACACGTCAGCTTATATCCTCATCAGAGTGAGCTGCCAGTTTGCATCAGGCTTTCAGCTCCTGCAGAGAAGAAGGAACTGCTAGTTTTGGAAATGACTCTTGAAAACGGACAGTTTAGCTGAACTTCTGTGTTTGCAGACGTAACACTCCGCGGCTGCGAAGTCATCGTTTTCACTCGAGCGTAATTCATTTCTAATGATGTAGTCCGAATTTGAGATCACCTTATTTTTTTTTATTTTTTTTTGCATCCAAATGAGCAGCTTGTTTGTAAGTGGGTCACAATTAATGCATTAGTTCTGCTGCCAGCATTTCAACAGCATCAGCCGTAATCACAGTCTGGCCTTTTAGAAGCGATGTTGTTCCGTCCGCAAACTCATTGTCTTCATGTGAAATGTGTGTTCTCAGTTTAAAAAACAAAAACAAAGCAAAAAAAAGTGGGATAATGTCCCCAGTTTAGGATCCTCGGTGCTGCACATCGTCCGCCTCGTCGTTGGCGTAAATTAAAGCGTAGGTGACGAGGCAACTGTGAAACTTTGGTTTGATGTGTTTGTTTGTTTTTGTTTTTATTTATTTTTTTACGCACGTCTCCCCTTTTTCCGCCCAGATGTTGGGGATGCTAAAACAGCTGGTGTATCTGGACGTGTCGAAGAACAACTTGGAGATGGTGGATGAACAAATCTGCGGCTGTGAGAGTCTGCAGGACCTCCTGCTCTCCAACAATGCCCTCACCCAGCTGCCGGGCTCCATCGGTGAAGATTAACACACACACACACGCACACGCACACACGCACACGCACACACACACACCACACACACACACACACACACACACACACTCAGACCCATCTTGTTATGAAACATGTCATTTCTCTTTTAGCCGTTGCCAATTTATTTCTAATACCTCGGTGTGTATTGTAGGGATCTAATTCCTGTTAAGCTAAAATACAGTTTCATAACACTTTTTAAAAATTTTTTTTATAGATGTTATAATTACATTTTTCACCACTTAAATTGTAAACTACATTTGTCCGCAGTGCAGTAGAGCCACATGACGAGTTTTAACCAAAGAATTCGCAAAGTTATGGTTATAAAAACGTGGAAAAATACAATTATATCCTGAAACTGCTGCTTTCCTTTCCTTTTTTTTGTTTTTCTTCAGTATTAAGAGACAAACGTAAGATAGGAATGAATAAATGAATCTTGGATTACATTCCTATGAAGCTGTCGACTGACCGAGCTGATTTATTTTTTAAAATTTTTTAACAGCATAATCTGGATATTTATAATCTTCTCATGGCTTTAGCCAAACAGTCATTTTTACGAGTTAAGACCAGGCTAATAAAATCAGAGGAGTCCAAATGCACGCTGCTGTCGATACCATCGGGGGGGCCAGATTACTTACTAAACCTATTTCTGCGTCGACGACGGTATGAATGAATCCAATCAACCACTGTTAAGCTGATATTCCCTGTTTGCGGTGCAACGGCGAGCGTTAATCAATGACCGCTCTGAGCTGTTGTTTGCGTCGCTCTAATCCAATCTGCTTTTTTTTTTTCCCCTTTCTTTTCCGCCCTTTCCCTTTCACTTTTAGGCTCCTTGAAGAAACTGACTGCGCTCAAAGTGGATGAGAACCAGCTGATGTACTTGCCAGACTCCGTCGGAGGGTGAGCGGACGCGGCTTTATTACTGGCAGGGAGAAAAAAAAAAAAAAAAAGCACCAACAACCCTGAGATCAGTGGATTATTGGTCTGGTTTTTTTTTTGTTTTTTTTTATACCGGCCTGATCTCATGAAACGTCTGTCTGGATAAATCAGATATTTCCCCCCATTAAACTTTGCTTATTTATTCGTTTGGGGTGAAACGCTGATGATATCGAGTAACCCGGTGACGGCTGCGTGACGATAATAACGGTTTTGAGTCCACCGCGCTTGATTTACGGAAGCGGTTTGAGGGTTTGCTTAATCTGCGTCCCAGATGATCCTCCGTTACAATACTGATAGATTAAATCGGCCGTAGCGTTTTTTTTGTGTTTTTTTTTTTTTTGTTCCTCTGACTGATCCGTCCGCGGCGGTCAGGTAAAACCCGGCAGCTGCTGCTGGTCCGCGCTGCTGACCCTGTTTCTGCTCTGCATCGTTGTAGTCCAACACAAAGATTAGGCTCCATTTAATCCATCTTTGATGTGCGTGTGTTGTTTTTTGTTGTTGTTGTTGTTTTTTAAATCAGTTCTCTCCCAACATTCGTGAAAAAGAAACCGGACGGATACATCTGCAGCGGCACAATTTGGGTTTATTGTTTCCAAACACCGTCGGTTATCCCTTATGTCCCGATGCGTCTCCTTGTGTACTCCGACACAGATTATGTGACAAAGCCTATGGTTTAGTTTAATCCCATGCAAGGATTTTCGCATAAGCGAGCTCTTTTTTTTTTTTTTTTTTTTTCTCATTTATACGTCGCTGATTTTGTATTCGGCACCCTCTCACTGGACCGTGTTGCTCTTCTCCCGGTATTTTAAACATATCGAGCGAGCCAGGGGTCAAATCCTGTGTATCGTTATATATATATATATTTTTTTTTAATGCCGCCGCCGCGACACGTTTAGCTCTCCTGCAGGTCAGGCTGCCTTCGTGCTCGCGGGAATCTTCACATGAGTGCATTTGCGTTTTTCATTCAGCGGTAAACATTCCCGGCTGCGCCGCACTTCTCTGTCAACACGGGTTTCGGTTTGAAATGTTACCGAGTTGAAAAAAAAAAATCGGGTGCCCCGGAGCCTTTTCAGACACAGTAAATGTCTCCCGAGTTTTACTGTTACTTTTAAAGCACCTGTCACTCTGCCCGGGCCAAAGTTGAATCGCGAGTTGTTGTCGGAAGACCTTTAGCTTTATTTAGTCGTCCTCTCTTCCGCGTATTTGAATGTAAGATGCTCGTGTTCTTTCTCGCTGTAAAGGTTTTATCAAAGTGGGAGGGAATGGATTTTTATTGGGAGTTGGGAAGCAAATATATTGATTTACTTCCCAGCTTGAGTTAAGTTCAGTTGAAAACTTTATTAATCCCGCTGTGGGGAAATGTAGTTGTCACAACAGCTTAACAAAAACGGGTAAGAAAGTACATGGAAAGAAAAAAAATTACAAATACGCATAAAAAACAATGTATAGATACACACACACACACAAGCAAGCTATATACACAAAATGAATGAATACACCTTTGACCAATACAATGAGATGTAAAGAAATGTATGATATATCATACATATATTATATGTGTTTATGTATGAAAACAAAGAAATCTGATGATGTGTCTTTAGGCAAGTCACCATGGATAAATGGGAAGGAGGAAAAGAGAGAAGGAAGGAAGAGAAGAAAGGAAGGAAGGAAAAGAGAGAAGGAAGGAAGGAAAAGAGAGACGGAAGGAAGGAAGGAAAGAAAGAAGTAAAGAGAGATAGAAAAAGAAAGAAATGAAATCCATTAGTTAATAAAAAATGTCCTTCGTATTAATGCGTAAAGAACTTGATTAAACTCCCGCTGCTCTTCTGTGCTTCAGGCTGACGTCCATCGACGAGCTGGACTGCAGTTTCAACGAGATCGAAGCTCTGCCTTCCACCATCGGCCAGTGCGTCAACATGCGCACCTTCGCTGCAGATCACAACTTCCTCGCCCAGCTTCCGCCCGAGGTGAGCGTGCACGTTACTTCCCATGCGTCCGTGCGTGCGCTGATGCGACGTGAGCCGCGTGCCTGAGTCCTCCGCTTTGTCGCCCTCACAGATGGGCAGCTGGAAGAGCGCGACTGTTCTGTTTCTACATTCCAACAAGCTGGAGTCTTTGCCCGAGGAGATGGGTGACATGCAGAAGCTGAAAGTCATCAATCTCAGCAACAACAAGTGAGTCTGGGCCGATGGCGTTTGGGGCGTAATGAGGGGGGAAGTTAAAGGAACCCAATTAATGTGGATTTAAAAAAAAAAAAAAAAATTATTTTTGGGGTGTTACTGGTATCTAAAAGTGAATTTTTTTTTTAAGAATTCTGATTCTCAAATGTGTAGACTCCCATTTTTCTGTTACGTATCATTTGAAATTGAATCAGTTTGAGATGTATTAGTTTGTTCAGACAAAACAATATATATATTTTTTTTTAAGTGCTTAGAAAAACAGAGCAGTGATCAACCGGTCAAAAAAAACGTGATTACTTTTTACGTGTTATTGACTAATTTGCAGACCATGTTTATCCCCTGTTGTTTTCAGAGTAGCTTTTTGAAAGTCATCCCTTGGAGACCTGCAGTAATTGCTCCACTATGAATACCATAGCTGGATGTAAACAAGCTCAGGAATGCTTTGGTGTCGTTCTTATAAGAGCACCGCGTTCAGTTTGAAATAGAACCTGCTAATTACCACCATCGTCATCGAAGGGTCTTAATTCTGGCCAGAATGAAAATGGGTTAGCGTTGAAGCTAATTAATTCAAGTTTTTCATCACTAGTGTCGGCTCCGTGCCAATTAACAACTTAATAGTAGTGATAATCATTTTTACGCCACTGAACTGACATTTATTTTAAGTCGAAATGTAACTTGGCCCTGAAACATTCATTTATGTAAGTGAATTTAATAGAAATGTTTTAGGTCGTGTGAATTTTTTTTGGTGCAAGATGGCTGAATTTTTCTCTCTTTTTTTTTCTTCTTTTTTTTTTCCGCTCCCCTGCAGGTTGAGGAATCTTCCCTACAGTTTCACCAAACTGAACGAGATGACCGCGATGTGGCTGTCTGAAAATCAGGTAAAACAAAACAAAACGGGAGTCTTATGTGTAAAGTAGGAGGGCTCCACAGACGTGGTGGGTGGGAGGGGGTGGGGGGGGCGCCAGGTTCAGAGCTCTCAGACGTACAGCAAAGCGTACGTGACTCGCGGCAGAAATTCAGCTGTAAATCAAGACGCTCCGGACGCGTCTAAAATTCACAAAACCACTTCCAGGACATTCGATCCAAACGTGCCGAGCGGCAGCGCGGGTCAGATTTAGTGACACCCGAAACCTCCTTTCTTTATAATGGAGACGGATCTCCTAATGAAGGTCATTCTCACCTCTGTACCCGTTGAAAGGGGGAACCCGAGTTGGTAATCGAGACACGTCTGTCAAAAACCTGTTGGAAAACAGTCGTTGTACATCTGAATGTCGGGGATATAGTTCGCGAGACGAAGCAGCCGCGGCAGCAGCTGCTGCCCCGGAAGTAAATCTGATACCGAGTTGCGGTGCTGGAAATTTGGACTTCCTCCTCGCCCTCGACACGAGATACGCCTCCCAGGGCAGCTCTCGTGTGTGTGTGTGTGTGTGTGTGTGTGTGTGTGTGTGTGTGTGTGTGTGTGTGTGTGTGTGTGTGTGTGTGGAAGTGGCCTGGCCTGGCCGAACAAACACTTGAACGCCTCGGCCTCGCAGAAACGTTGCATTCGAAGGCAAAAGTGAGGTTGGAGGCAACTTCGCTGTTTTGTTTTCTTCTTCTTCTTCTTCTTCTTCTTCTTCTTCTTCTTCCTCCTTCTACTTCTTCTTCTTCTTCCTCCTTCTTCTTCTTCTTCTTCTTCTTCTTCCCCCCAACTTATAAATATTTCCAAATTACAGTCTTGACTCTCACCGCATTCTCCAATCAATTATTCAGGCCCCCCCCCCCTTTTTTTTTCCCCTGCTCCTGGCTGCACTATTCCAGGGCTCTGTTTCGAAAATGCCTTGACAAATTGTCCCGGGTTGAAACTGCAGCCGTTTGAGAATGCGGCAGGAAAAAAAAAAAAAGCGTAGAATCAGCCGTAGAGCGCCGTCTCGGGCCTTTGACTCGGCTGGCTGCCTATTAAAGAGAGAACGAGATTTTGATTTTGATTTTTTTCTTTTTCTGTCATTTGCGAGTCTTCCCGCAATCACTCTCTTGCTTAAAGTTTGTGGACTGTAAACAGTCGACTGTACAGGGAGGCGGTTCAGCAGACACGGCGGCACTAAGATCGGGACGAGCTCTACTACTACCACTACTCTTCATTCGCAAGGACCCGATCGCTTCGTAACGTGCTGCGCATCAAAAATAAACAGCAGAACTCGACCTTTCCGAGGACGCCTCTCGTTTGTCTGCGCGACAAAGTGTCCAGTTTTGATATCGCAGCCGGCCTCTCCACTGTCTCCGATACGCGGCTGATATTACGTCCCACTTGGTACGCAAGTAATAATGGGAACAGCGTATTTGCGGGCCGACCCTACAGGGTGAGTTTGAGCAACTGGTTTGACCACCCGGACTCATTCATGACATTCATTTTCCGTCAGGCACTGAGCACAAATCGCCGAGTCATCGAGTGTCCCGCAAACACGGTTCAGATATCGCCAGGTTCAAGACAATCTCCTCTTACACGACTATGAAAATATACCTGTACTGACAATATTTCATGTACAAAAAAAAAAAAAAATAACAGTTGAAAAAGACGATTCTTTAATTTTTTTTCTTCTTCTTCTTCCTTGATAGAAAGGCTAATATAAAGAAAATATCTCGAGACGCTCTTTTAAGCGTTTCGACCAAAGAACCTGTCGACGTCCGACAGCTCCCTCAAAACCCTACTTCTGTGTCTCCACGCAGTCGAAGCCGCTGATCCCCCTCCAGAAAGAGGAGGACCGAGAGACCCACAAGACCGTGCTGACCAACTACATGTTCCCTCAGCAAACCAGGGCCGAGGACTGTGAGTACCGTTCCAGTTTCTCGCTTTCTGTTCTTCGTCTGGCGGGACGTCGACAAACGCAAACGCTCCCCGGGCGCTAATCGCTTCCTGGCGGGGGGGGGGCTGGATATTAGGGGCCCGCACCTCGTTAATCAATCAGTCCCACGAAGCATACGCGCGATCTTCGTTTGTTTGAATAGCGTGCACGATTTATGAAAACAACAAAACAAAAAAAACACGTTTCCGCTGATCCGGGCGAATACCGGCTTCCGTCTCCGCTCCCACGAACGTACAGGTGACCCGCGAGGATCCCCGAATGCATCTTTCATAAAGACGGCGTTGTCACCCGACGCCGAAGGCCGCAGGAGAAACACGAGTCGCTGCCTCCTTGTCCAGCATCTGTTTTGTTTCCTTCGGCTTCCTGTTACAGCGGACGGCGTGCGCTGACCCCGTCGCGTCTTACCTGCGGAGTAATTAGCGGTCTCGAGACGCTCGCGAGTCAACAGCTCGATTTATTTATTTATTTATTTATTTATTCATTTTGGGAGACGATGTCAGCAATTTGTCACACCGGCATGAAAAACCGTGTCCCCGCGTTCCAACACCCGTGCCGCCGTTAATATTTAGCGACCCGATGGGTTTTTCGAAGTAAAGCCGAATTGACGAAGCCGCAGCTGCTCCTGAACACAAGACGGGTTTCTTCTTCGCTGACCTGTCGCCGGGCAGAAGAGTCCGTGCGTTAAACGGAGGCAACGCGTGGATTTCCGGGTAAAGTAATTAAAGCTGCAGATATTTTTGGTGGACGACGCGTTCACACGCCGAGGTGGTTTCCTGTCGGTGCAGATTTGAAACAAACACAACCTGAGGGCGTACCGGGGGAAGTATGTCATTTGGAAACACGGCATTAGCTAGAGCCAGGAAGTCCCGCTGCACCCGGTCGTATTTTTTTGCAGTCTCGCGGGCCGGCGTGCACGGTAGCTGCAGTCTGTAAAAAAAAAAAAAAAAATTTAAAAAAATAAATATCGTGCCAATCGAAACGCAGGGCGTGACGGAGCTCTGTTGTGTTTGCTTTCTGGTTGTCAACCGCCATTTTCCACATTTATTGACTGGGATTTGTTCCAAACGACCGTCGCCCCGTTTCCTCCCGTTGGAAGCTGGAATTTGTCACGACCTGACTGCGATTCCAATGTTTTCCAGCTCGTTGATATGGCGGGTGTGCACACGCACACCGATACGATCTGTTCTCAGCTGATGTTGGCAGAGAATCAAACCGAATCAGGTGACTTTATCAGAAAGTAGCTGCACGCTGGTAAACAAAACACAGGACGCCTGCGTGTCGTTAAATCAGGAGGCTCGACGAGCTTCTTCAACACAGGAAACCACAGTGGATGATTCATAGCTTCAAGTTTTAATGGCAGCTTTAGGTTATTGCCTATTATTAGTGTGTGTGTGTGTGTGTGTGTGTGTGTGTGTGTGTGTGTGTGTGTATGTGTGTGTGTGTGTATGTGTGAACTCTGGAGTTGAATATAAACTTTGGTGGCGAATTTATAGATATTGACTGACAGACGATGCCAGAGTTTCAGAAAAAGAGCAACGCGCACTTCTCACACTCATCAAAGCCTCGTGGTTTTATCTTTGCGACACGTTGGAGTCGCACCGAAGAGACAGAAAAACAACGATATCAAGTTGAATGCTTTGTTGTTGTTGTTTTTTTTCATTTTTTTGCTTTAGTGGTAAAAAAACAAACTTTTGCATTTTCAAAATCGAGCTGCATTTCATGTTTTAAATGAACTGCGGGTGTCAAAGTGAAGCACAGTGCCAGCGGTTCATCGGGTTTGTTTTTGGAGTTTAAAGGGTTAAGCTCAAGTTCCTCTGCAGCCCCCCCCCCCCCCCCCAACTCCCCTCCCCCCCTCTCTCCTCCCACCTTTCAGTTTACTGGCGAGGCCCCTCATGTTGCCTTTGCGCCATCTTGTGGTCAAAGTCAGACATGGCGTGAAGTGCAGGGTGACTTGAAGAGCCTTATCTTTTTTGGGGTTATTAAATAATCGACTGCCTGGCTTCTGTTTTTTTTTTTTTTTTTTTTAATTTTAATTTTTTTTATTATCTCAGACATCCCCAACTCGGACTCTGAGAGCTTCAACCCGGCGCTCTGGGAGGAACAACGCAAGCACCGAGCTCAGGTGGCCTTCGAGTGCGACGAGGACAAGGACGAGAGGGAGACGCCCCCGAGGGTGAGTGGCACTCTTTCGTTACTGCTCACCGTTATTATAATTGGGGAAAAACGACGGAGGTGACGAGGCTATTACAAGAAATATTTTCTCGCATCAAATGTTCCATTTTTTTTTCATTTAATTTTTTTCTACCATTTTCTGCAGTTTTGTAATGACCTTATTAATAAGTCTTTGTGTTTATGAACGCCTGCGTGGGTGATTTATCGGTGGGGCTGTTTGTCCGTTTGTAGTCGTCGGTTTGTTGGATTTTGTTTCCTCTCACCTGTCCAGAAACCACAGATGGAAATTGTTGCTAAATCTGGTACAAAGCATCTGTTCTCTCCTTGAGATTAATGTGTTTTATACGTCGTCCCTGTTGTAAATACATCTGATGACTAAACTAATAATATTTTTTTTTTTTTAAAAACGGAACTAAAACAGAACTAAAAAGTAACAGATGGGTTTAAGAAAACTTCATTTCTACTGGCGGATTTGCATATATGTTATTGCACCTAAAGCATAATTCCCATTCAATTTAAACAGACTCGCAACTAATGATTATTTCAGTGCCGACTGACTGATTAATCAATAAATTGTTTTGCTCTGTATATTTCCTACTATCATAAACGCAGAAAAGCTGCATCTCGTAACATAAAAAAAAAAGAAGCTAGAACAAGCACATTTTCATGATTCGTCTTTTAACGCAAATTAAAACTACGTATCAAATGAACTTTCCGTGCGCGTGTCCTCTCCCAGGAGGGAAACCTGAAGCGCTACCCGACGCCGTACCCGGACGAGCTGAAGAACATGGTGAAGACGGCGCAGTCGGTGGCTCACAGGCTGAAGGAGGACGAGTCGAGCGACGAGTCGGGACGAGATCCAAAACCGACGGAGAGGAACCACATCGGAGTGCAGGACGTGGGAGTGAAGGTCAGCTCGCTATCACTCGCATCCCTACGTGCACCTGAAAGAGCTTCTTGTTTTTTTCTTTTTTCATACATAACCGAGTACCCGGAATGTTTTTTGTTTTTTTTCCCCCGCGCAGGTGATCGAGGCTCCCTGTCCCAACGGCGTGGCGTCGGACATGGAGCCCCAAATATCGACCAACCCGGGCGGCCACAATCTCTGCCCGCTCGAATCGAAGGACACGTCGGAGTCTTACAGCTCCCAGAGAGTCACACTCAAATCATCGGAGAGCTCCACGATGAACCACGAGGACACGCTGGAGGTAGTGCGAACCCCCGTGGTGCTCTTAAAAAAAACAAAATACACGACGGGGGGGGCGGTCAATAACCGTCGCGTGTTTTGTGCTCAGGATTCGGAGGAGCTGTCGGACGAAGAGGAGGAGATGAAAATCGCCGAGATGAGGCCGCCTCTTATTGAGATTTCCATCAACCAACCGAAAGTAGTGACTCTAAGTAAGGATAAAAAAGGTAACGCTTTAGTTGGGAGGCGTCGCGGTTCCGGCTTTTTAAAACCGAAGCGCCGCGGCTCCGGCACACTTAACGGTGATTGTTCTCGTGTTAAACAGACGACGGGCGGGACGCCGACTCTCTGCTGGACGACACGGTCGCCAACAGCAACCAGAACAACAGCAACTGCTCGTCCCCGTCGCGCATGTCCGACTCGGTGTCTCTGACCACGGACAGCAGCCAGGACAACTCTCTGTGCACGCCTGAGAGGGAGGCCAAGATGCCCTTCCTGCCAAAAAGTCGGTGAGTGCAACTCGTCGCCACGAGGGGAGAGAGCGAAAAAAAAAAAAAAAAAAAAAGTACCGAGTCAGGTTATGAAAGACTTTCTGTAACGAGTTTCTGACTGTAAACGGGAATCAAACGTGCTGAATCAGCGCTGTTGTTCTGGTTTTCACTTTCGCCGTCGTATTGTGCGCTAAACCAAAAGTAGCTCATGAATAAAGGTGGATATAATAGTATTAATAATAACTTTATTTCTGTAGCGCTTTTCAAAAAAAACGACTTACGAGGCGCTCGGCATGCGTTTAAAACACAAAAGGCTACAGTTAATACAATATAATGATACAAATACAAAATGTAATAAATAGAATAAAACAAACAGTGAATCAGTAAAAGTGAAATAGACAAAAAAACAAATCCTGATCGTTTGCAGCCGTTTCATCCTGCGGGGCGGAGACCTCGGCTTCATTTTGACCAATCAGCAATTACTATGTCCGCCAAAGCGTCGTCGTCCCCCCCCCCTCCCCCCCCTCCCCCGCAAGTACAGCATTTTTAATTTTTTTTTAATTTTTATTGTTTCAATGAACGCCAGCAGCTTGACGAGGTGCTGAGCATTTATTCTGCGCTGAACGTTGATTTATTAAAAAAAATTTCCCAGTCAACGAGAGTTAAAAAAAACAAAAAAAAAAACAAAAAACAAAAAAAACGTATTGACACTGCGCTCGTCACTGTCACCAGCCGTCCAATCACAGCGAAGGAGGGGCGGGACAAACGCGGTTAACCGCAGACGCTGGTCTAATACGAGCCGAGCTCCCAGACTGTAATCCCGGCGAAGAAAACTTGAAGCTGTGAGCGACAGTAGCTGCAGCCACGCTACTTATTGCCACCAGTAGGAGGGCAAAACGCAGGAATGTGCGTAGAAGGGTGATAACCTAATGATTTATTGGATAAAACGATAATAAAACTGTGCCCTCCCTCCCCTCTCCCCCCTAGTCATTTTGTCCTGGCACACAGGCCCGGTACTGGGCAGTATAAAGTTGTTTCTCCACCTGCTGCTGCTACATAATCTGATGCACGTGTTTCTCCAAATGTCCTCGTTTCAGGCACGAAGACGAGAACATGAACCAGCCCAAAGACACCACGCCTCTGCTCCACAACGGTAACGGCTCGGAGACGTCCCTTCAGGCCCTTTTAAAGACCCAGCAGACGCCGCTGGAGAAGATGGACGACTACGACCTGTCCATGGAGGCCCGGCTGGCCTTCATCGAGAAGGGGATAAACAACGGCATGGGCGACGCCTACACCAAGTGGGACCAGATCAATATGAACGTGACCAAGCTGCCCACCGACAACATGGTGCAGCTGGACAAGACCAAGAACGGGCCGGCGGGCCGGGACGACTCGCACGGCGGGCGCGGTTACGACAACGTGGACCACCTGCAGAACGGCAACCGGCCGGCCGGCGACTACGTCCACGGCCTGGCGAACCAAACCTCGGCGACGAGGGCGGAGGCGCCGGCGGTGCACGTGACCTCGACGGGCGTGACGGCCAGCAGCGACATGTCTCTGTCCCGCAGCACGGAGGAGCTGTCGCCGGAGAAACGCTGCCACCCGCCGCAGGTGATGAAGTCTCAAAGCATCAGCAACATGGAAACGGGAGGCATGAAGCTGTACTCCTTCGACGGGGACGACGACTCCTACGAGGCGGCGGTCATGATGAGGATGGCGGGCGCCGGCCCGGGACCCGGAGGTCAGGGCCAGAGCATCGTCAGGAGCAAGTCCGCCAGTCAGCTGCTGAACGACCAGACTCTCCTGGTCTACCCGAGCTCGTCCGCATCGTCCTCGGACCTGCTGTCCTCCTCGAAGCCGCCCGCCAGCACCGGCCGGTACCCCCGTCTCCTCCAGCATGGCCATGGGGATGCCCCCGCCTCAGTACAACGTGCAGTACACGAGCAGCGCCGTGCCTAAAGACGGCCTCTGGGCCCCGAGGACGGCCGTGCCCCCGGAGCACCAAGGCTACCTCCCGCCTCCTCCGCACTCGCTCGCCAACACCAACTACTCGAACCGGAACCAGGCGCCCCCCTATCCTCTGCCGCCCCAGCAGCAGAGGGGGCCCACCATGACCCCCAAACCCTCCGGGGACATGTGGGCCAAGGAGAGACTCCACTCGACCGCCAGCCAGCCTCGAAGCAGCACCCTGCAGAGGCAGAGCAGCACCGCCTCCACGGCCTCCGTGGGCGACCCGCGGCGAATGCCGGTGCCCGACGGGGAGTACATGACGTACAGGGACATCCACACCCTCGCCAGGGGCCCGCTGGCAATGAGCCACGCCATGCAGAGGCCCCTCTCGGCCCGCACGTACAGCATCGACGTCCCCGGGGCCCCCAGGGCCCCGAGCGCCAGGCCGCAGCCGCACGAGCTCCCGGAGAGGACCATGTCCGTCAGCGACTTCAACTACCAGCACGGCAGCCCCGGCAAGAGGCCCAACGCCAGGGTGAAGTCGGAGCACTCGCTCCTGGACGGGGCGGGACAGGTGGGAGCGGCACGGGTGCCGGCGGACTGGAGAGACCAGGTGATGCGGCACATCGAGGCCAAGAAATTGGAAAAGGTAAAAAGCGCTCTTAACGTGATGAATATGTTTCGCTGGCCGCCAAAATGTTTCAGTTTGCGCTTCTTTTTTTTTTTTTTTTTTTTTTTTTTTTAATACATTGTTGACGTTTCAAGGTTGAATTGTGGTTACTGTGCTTACAGTATGACTCATGGGACAAACTTTGCAACAGAAATGTGGCTAGGAATTACAATTTTTTAACTTCAGTCAGGTTGTTGCACAGGAAGCGTTTTTTAAAGTGTTTTTTTTTATTTTTTTATTTTTATAGCAACCTTAAAGGCTTGGTTCACTCAAATTACCCAACAAAAACTCGTGTCCTAGTTTTGACACGTTTCCGTTTCATTTCCGCCACTGCGGCCGCACACAATGAAAGTTAAAGGAATTTAATTTATGGGGTCCCGTTTCTTTTAGGGAATTCTCAAATGGAACCAACAGAACATAAAAAAAAAGATCTAAAATCGAATTTTGTAATCTGAAATTGCAGCTTTGGGAAATTAAATCCATTTCTGGTTCAAACAGATTTTAATGAAGTATTGTTTGTGAGCTTTAATAGCTGATTCTCTGAAAAAACAAAACAGGAGTTTGTCATCACACTGTATATTATCATAAATTTAATCAAATTTCGGAGACTTACAAACGTATTAATAAGTGACTCGAGGAGAATTGAGGGTACGTGGAGTCCTATTCCCTTCATTTTTTTTTTATTTGTAAGCCCCCCCTTCCCTTCCCCTCGCACCTTTCTAGCTCCGAAACGAAGTAAAGATTTAATAAAGGAATTTGTTGGTGGATCTTTTGTGATGAATCCAGGTATTTTTTTTTTCTTTCTCCCAACTTACCGCTGGATTCAAAAAGTAAAACGCCCCGTCAGCACCCTTCCTCGCCGCAGACAAATCTCAAAACCTGTGCAAATAAAAAAAACAACCGCATGACGACATTTCGGGTGAATCGATTCTCCGCCCCCCCCCCTTTTTTTTTTTTTTTTTTAAACCGAAAAGCCCAACTGACGCCAGCTACGTGCAGAGCACCTGTGATTCACTGCATGGTTTTGTCTGAATGCGCTTGTAAAAAAAAACCTTTCTGTTGTTGTCTTTTTTGTTGTTGTTGTTGTTGTTGTTTTTATATGTCGTCACTCGTTGGGCGGATTGCATGGCCGCCTCTTGACACATTGGCGCTGCTTGTTCAGAGCGCGCTGTCTCGCTCCTATAATTCCAATAACGCGCCGCTCAGCTGGTCTCACCACGGCAGCTGTAGGGATATGATGCATGCCAGCCAAGGCTCCCTGGTGTTTAGTGGCAGGGACGGACAGCCCCGTGTGGCCCCGGGCTTCTGCGTGAGTACCGTGTGCGAACCTCATAGATACCCCCCCCCCCCTCCCTCTCCACCTCTTCGCTGGTTTCACATCCTTTTCAAAAAAATTTTTTTTTTTTTTTTTTTTTTAAAGAAAGATAAGGAATGGCCTGGATGTCCATTTCCTTCTCTGCCCGATGTTGAGAAGCGATCGCAGACCCCCCCCCCCCTCCTCCCACCTCCCAGAAATCATCTTTCACTTGTCCTTTTTTTTACAGACAAATGAAAGTGTCTCGGTTCTCAACATCTGATTTCTCATGATCACAAAAAAAAAAAAAAAAATCTGTTTACTACGATACTCGATGTCGGAGTGGGAAGAATTGGCGTTTAAAAAAAAAAAAAAAAAAAAGTATTGTTCTTAGTTTTAATGGAAGTGGAGTGTTTTAAAAGGGGTTTTCTTATTTTTTTTTAAATTGTACCGTCAAATTTCTTTATTTCGTTTGATGTCGTCTCAAATCAGCGACTTTACTCCGGTCTGTGGTGGAACTGGAGACGGATCAATATGATTAAACACTGATTGGCACTTAAGATGATGTCCAAATTATTCCAAATCCGTAGAAACCAGCGGTCCTCAACAGGCTTCAACCCACTTTTCTTTCTCTTTTTATTTTTTATTTTTTAATAGTTATTAAATTCGGACCCAAATTTTTTTTAGACATTCAAATTTATTGCACAAAATTAGTACAGTAATACACACTGCTTTCATTATTAAAAACAATAAATAAACAAAACAAAAAAAAAGAGCAAAAAAGGCTAAAAACCCAATTGGATAAAAGACTTATGTATGTTTGTCTAACATATGCTTTGCATTTTCTTTCAGAACTGATGATGCTTATCTATTTTGACGAATCTAAATATGAAGTTAAAAGCAAACTCACCTCGATTCAAATAAGTCGGACTTATTTAAATCCTAAACCCGTTTACAAATACGAGAATGAGAACTAAGCGCTGACGTGACGGCATTAGTTGCTGTCGTTACGACGCCGGCAGCGATGGGAGACTTTATGGGAAACGTTTGTCTTTTCAAAATAAAAGCGCAACAGCAGAAGTTCTGCAGATTGAAAATTTGGGCAATTTTTGCCTCAACTTTTGGGGTTTTTCCACGTGCGCATGCTCTCAAAAGGGTCTCGCCGTCCCACTTTTGGGTCTCGAGCCCACCAGTTGAGAACCACTGAGCCAAAACTACTCGGTCTCAAAATGAAAGGGGCTGCGTGTGTGTGTGTGTGTGTGGGGGGGGGGGGGGGGTAGTTGTCTGGTTGTAATAAGCGAGACTTGTATTTCTAGCTACGCATTTTATTTTCTCAGAATCCATCAGACGACTAAAAAGTTTCAAACTGAACTCCGAGTCGACAATCGAGCGGTTTTTTTGGGGTTTTTTTTGTTGTTTTTTTCTCAATAAGGAAACCCCACCTTCGCGTGTTCACAAGCTGACGAGCAGATCATTAATACGAGTTTTTTTTACGAGAACCCCTTTTAAAGCCGCCCGGCTCCTTCACGTCAGAATCAAGCGTCCCCGAGCGTTTTCTCTCCACTTCGACTCGCTTCAATCAAACTGTGATTGTGAAACCGTCGTGTTTTTTTTTCTCCTCCTTTAACTGCACTTCAAGTCCTTACTCACCTCCATTCATCGTCTTTTTTTTTTTTTTTTTTTGGATCACTTCAGAATCACTTCGTAGCCTTTCATGTTGTGTGTGGGGGGATGAGATCTGTTGTTTAAGAAAGGTAAGTGGCGTAGGTGTGCGTCTAAATGATTTAGAACGAGGGCGTTAGAATCGGTAGAGAGGAAATTAAAAAAAACAAAGAAAGAAAGAAAGAAAAGATTTTCCTCTTAAGCTGTGATGAAAGTGTTTGTGTGACCCCCCCCCCCCCCCCCCCCCCCCCCCCCCCACAGCTCCCTTCCCCTGCTTTAACATCTCAAAGATTAATTTCATCTCCGGGAGGCTAATAATTCCGAATGACACGCTGCTTGGTTCACTTTAATCTCAAGTTTTTTTTTTTGTTGTTGTTTTGTTTTTTTCCTGAATCAACACCTCGCTGCCTTAATGCCGTTTCCGGACGTGAAACATGATCACGTCGGCCTCCTAAATAGTCCTGCGCGTTTGTACCGAGCGAGTACACCGTTTCGTAATCACCTGTCTTCCCTTTCAGGATGATGTTTTTGGTCCCCAGGGGCCACAGAGCTTCACATTGGACCCCCACAGAAAAGTAGGTCCCAATACACGCGGCGGCTTTGCAGCCACCGTCGTGCGACATATCTTTTGAAGAAAATCTTGCTTTTAAATCAACAACAACAACAACAACACAGACGTCCGTTTGAAACGTGTGTTTTATTTATTTTTTTCTCCAGGTGCCTTTGATGAACGGTCAGATGGGCCCTTCTGTTCGTCCCCAGATGAGCCAGGCGACGATGGCCCGTCACCCCTCCAGAGAGCAGCTCATCGATTATCTGATGCTCAAAGTGTCCCAGGGGCCCCCGGGGCCCCCGGGCCCCCCCCGCGTGCCGCTCGACGCTCTGCAGCAAGAGGTGAAACGGTGTTTGCGTGAAGGGATACTTGTAGAGGTGGAGAATGTTGTGCGTGTCCAACGTGTGACGCTCTGCAACATTCAGACTGATTTAAAAAAAAAAAAAAAAAAAAAAGTTCCTGGAGAAGCTTTTTTTTTTTTTTTTTTTTTTTTTTCAAAGAAAAATTTCCATCAGTTGAGCAGTTTGGTCGTCGTGCAGCTCTAGGATTGGTCCAAACAAAAATATCGAAATCAAATAAGTCAGTTGATTTGGTTGGTCCTTCACTTTGACTGTGTAAAATTGGAAGTAGCTTCCGGCCCGGAAAAATGAGGCCGATGCGGAAGCGGCTTAAGCTGCGATACCACCGGGTGCCACCAGAGGGCGGCTCCGAAAAGCCTCCATTGACTCCCATTCATCTTCTCATCAAATTTTTAAGGGAAAAAAAAAAAAAAATCTTCGAGTTATTTCGGTGTTGTTAGCTAAAGTCGCTCCATGTTTTTACTTTTCTGGCCGTCCATCTGAAAATAATCCCGTCAGCAATTATAGCTTCATTACGTTATTGCATTTCATTTAGCTGACGCTTTTATCCAAAGCGACTTACGATAAGTGCATTTCAACCACGAGGGTACAAAACCCAGAACAATAGGAATCAAAAACTATGTTTTGGGGTGGGTGGGGACGTGTCTGTTTGATTGACAGGCCTGCGGCGCAGTCAGGTTACCGCTTATCGGTGGGCGCGGGACGTAGTATCGCCGGGTTTCCGATCAGATCGAGTCAGATCCCACAGCCGGTCCAAATACGGTCACTTCCCGCTCCGAACACCTCGGGACGAGCGAAGACGGCGCCGACGCTCGGGGCTTCGTGACGGCCGTTCGCGAACCAACTGGCGACGTCGCCGCTGGTCGCCGCCCGGACGCATTTGCGTTAACGCCGCTCGTCCAACTAAAGCGAACCCTCGCCGCGTCTCAAAGTGTGTCTCGACTGGATTCACGCCGGGACTTTCAGCCGACCGCTTTCTGATTGGATCACCCGGATCGCATGTTAATCCCAGATCTGACCCGCTTCTAACTCCAGAATAAGAGAGTTTCAAGTCTTTTCATCTGAAGCTGTAAAAATCTTACATTCTTGTTCACTTAACAGAATTCGTGTCACTTTCTTTCACCTCGTCCTCTCGACTTCCTGCTTTGTTTTTTTTTTGTTTTTTTTGCTACCAATGTTGGGAAATTGTGTCATTAACTAATAGCTGACAAATAGCTCACAAAAGTGCGTTGGTGTGTTTCAGATCCGCGTGAAAGTGGAGAAGAATCCCGAGCTGGGTTTCAGTATCTCGGGGGGAGTGGGAGGCCGGGGGAACCCCTTCCGTCCCGACGACAATGTAAATTCACACCTTCTGATTTTCATTTCTTTTTTTTTTTTTCACACAAAAGTACCGTGAGAAATAAGCGTCAACGGCTGGATTTAATCTCGTGCGATATCGTGTGATTTCAGGGTATATTTGTGACGAGGGTTCAACCCGAAGGACCGGCGTCCCAGATTCTTCAGCCTGGAGACAAAATCCTTCAGGTCTGCAACAAAAACAAAAACAAAAACAAAAACAAAAAAAAAGCGTTGTGTGATCAGTTTAAAAAAAACAACTTGTTTTTATGTTTTTTTCATTCGCAGGCGAACGGATACAGCTTCGTGAACATCGATCACGGGAACGCGGTGGCCCTCCTGAAGACGTTTCCGACCACTGTGGACATGATCATCGTACGAGAAATGCCAGCGTAGACTCAACCGGGTCGGTGGGGGAGGGAGGGTGGGAGGGCGGGGGTGCGACGGGGGGAAGAAGAAGAAGAAAAACAACAGAGAAATTTATGATGACTTGTCATATTTTTTTATACACAAGAGGAGAGACTGCTCTGTAGATACCTGCCGGGACTATTTATAGCAGAGGTCTTTTGGGAGCCGTGACGAAAAATGGGGGTAAAAAGATTTAAAAAAAAAAAAAAAAAAAAAAAAATCAACAACCACTGAATGTAGTGGAACCGAAGCGAGACGAACACCTGCGAGTACGTGTCCTCAACAGGCCATCACTGTGGTATATATATATTTTTATACAAAAGAAGCTGAAGATATGACGTGCTTTGATGCAAATACTGACTGTGGTCTCTGTACAGGTCATCTTGTTTTTTTGGTTTTTTTTGTTTGTTTGTTTTTTTCTCTCATCATCATCATCACGACTGGGCTTTTTCTTTCCGCGGACGGACACATATCTGACCACTAGGGGGCAGGGCTCCTCTCTCTTCCCGTCATCCAGTTTGCCTTTTTTTTTTTTTTTTTAATTTAATTTTTTTTTATTTTTTTTATTTAAAATGTTGAAGCTGTTTTGTTTGTTTGTTTGTTTGTTTGTTTTCCCGGTCCGCCGTGCGATCTTATATCTGGAGGACAGTGTTACGTGCTTGCCGTGTGGAGACGAATGTAGAGCAAGGAGACGTTTGGTTTTGGTTTTCGTCGGGAGAGATTTTTTTAATTATTATTATCCCCCCCCCCCGCCTTCTTCCCCCCCACCTCTCAGAAGAGGTAAGAAGAGGAACTCGTCCGCCACCGCTTCCGTACCAAAAAAACAACAACAACAACAACAACCCCGTGAGCTCTTCTGTCCTCGGTTCATCCCAGACGTCCTCGGACCGCTCGGCATATCGCGGAAACCGGAAACCGGTGTGCGGAAATTGGATCGCAATTTACCCCCCCCCCTTCCCTCCTCCCCCCGAGGTCAGAAGAAACGCGGCAAACGAGACTGACGGAAATTTACACATCGTGGGAACACGGGAGTCGAGACGGGAGTCTGCATTTGCTCGGCCTTAATCTGTTCCACCAGTCCTCACGTTTCGAGGGATTTTGGGAAATTTGCACGTTTTTTTTTTTGTTGTTTTTGTTTGTTTTGTTTTTTAAAGAGTTTTTAAAGGCGGGTCTCGAGGCGCGAGGCCGGGGCCGGCTGTTTCCCCGCCGAATTCAGACCGTCGGGCGAAGCTAAGCTAGCGGAAGCTGGAGGTTTTTTTTCTCCTAAAAATGTCTGTAAGCGGAGAAAGACGTGGCGGTTATGCCAGCTAACCAAAGCCAGTTTGGAAATTTGCGAAACCGAAAGAAAAAGCAGGAGACAACTTTAAGAAAGAGATTCGAATGAGATTTGAATGATTTCAACTCGTTTTTATTTTTTTTATTTTTTTTTTATTATTATTTTTAAGGGCTTCATCCTTTTTAGGCAGTCGTGGGTGGTTTCAACATCTGGTTTTTTTTGTTGTTTTTTTTCTACATGGGAGAAGACCACATGTTGCCTTTTTTTTGTCTGTAAAAATGTTTTATCGCGCTTTTTACTCATCACTCTGGAGCAGCGTCTCTATCTTTTTATTTTGTTGTTGTTGTTGTTGTTGTTTTTTTGTTGTCTGCTGTACAGAGAGTAGAATTGGGAGAAACAAGTTGTCAAGTGCCATAGACCTTGAACTGTTTGAACGGGGGGGAGGAGGAGGAGGAGCTTTGACCCCAGAACTCGAGCAATACTCACATATTCACAACCGTCGGAGTACAGTTGCAGCGTTAACGGCTTGAAAAGCAATATTTAAAGCCTTTATTTTCAATCACGTCATTTTTAAAAAGAGAAAAAAAAACACACAAAAAAACACACAACCTTTTAGTAATCCCTGATGATTTTACATGATTTTTATATTGTGAAAAGAATCTTCTTCTTTTTTTTTTTTTCTTTTTTTTTTTATAATGAAATGGCACAGGAAATATATATATTATATATATATGCATATATATGCATATTCTATATATGCATATATATATAATATATATATATGGTAGTGCTGAAAAAAAAAAAGATCTCTGCATTGAGTAGAAGTTTGTGTCACTTCGGCTGAGACTTTTTACCGTCTTGTCGTTGCGTGGATTACAGTTTCTCCAAATGCTCATGATGTGTGTGTGACATAATGGACTTACACTGTTGGGAAGAAGAAGAAAAACAAACAAAACGAATCCAGTCAAAGCTGCATCTCGAAAACATTTTTTAAATATTTGTCAAAGAAGTGCGTCGGAAGGAAAAGTGTGGTTTTCTTATTTTATTTTTAATTTTTATTTTTTTTTTAAAGGCCGCGTCGTCACGTTTTATTTACCTGTTAATACTCATCCATTGAAACAGTAAATAAATATTCAGAGACGTGTTTCCGAAAGAAATGGAAATGATAGAGAAATCACTTTTTAAGCGACACCACCGCCCCCCTCCCCCCCCTCCTGTCACACCCCCCCCCCCCCCCCCCCCATGAACTCCAGCAGTATATTTGTGACCACTGAATTATTTGTACGATATATAATAAGCATTTTATCCCCGCAGTGTTTTAACAAATAGCATTCCCTCGACTTGTCGACAGTAGATTGTGTCGTCTACTGGTCTCTTATTGTTTGTAACCGAGTTCGACCTTCACGCTCGTGGCACCGGCAAACCAAAATAATTAAAAAAAAAACA
Organism: Embiotoca jacksoni; assembly: GCF_022577435.1. Lineage (NCBI taxonomy): Eukaryota > Metazoa > Chordata > Actinopteri > Embiotocidae > Embiotoca > Embiotoca jacksoni. The sequence continues at coordinate 12,916,820 of NW_027185230.1, read as the reverse complement.
AAAAAAAAAACACTGTGGTAATTAACGAAATTTTAATAATGCTAATAAAAATAGTTCTACGGTAAGGTAGCTGTTCTAAAAAAAAAAAAAAAGAAGCTGTGCCGTTAGATTTTAAACTCAGTCAAATGACAAACATAATTTCCCGAATTGTTTCACACATTGTATTTTACACAGATGAAATCATTGATTTATATTTGTTTTTAATTTTGTTGGGGATTTCTGTTGACTTTCTAAGACTAGAGGGGAGAATTTCTGGGGTTATGGTCACTTTATATTCATGGCAGAAAAAAAATAAATAAACACAAAAAATAAACCCAGTCTGACATCGTAGACAATCTCGGGAGATTTAAAAAAATAAATAAATAAAAACATGTTTTCACCCTTTCTTCATCCATGTTGGTTTGTTTCTTATGCTCCCGTATTGTTCTTATTTATTTAGCAGTCTTCTGTGGATTTTAGACCTTACTAATCAAATTGTAAATACTCTAAAAAGAAAATTGAGAAAAAGAGTTAATAATGGCATTAGTGACTTGCGATTGTAAAACCAGCAATAAATTGCAATGCAGAGGCACCCATTTTATTGTATAGCTAGTATTTCTAAGGTTTCTCTGGAAACAGTCACAGTGAGATGATTGATTGATTGATTGATTGATATGCATTTATCCAACATTCCAGATTTTGTACATAATTACCTGTTTCTGAAGTAACCTGTGGAAAATAAACTAATGCTGTTTAACACCGATTCTTTTGTCTTCAGTTTGTCCTTTGCCACAGGATTGGCGCCACCGGTTTGATAATCCAGAGATATTGCGTCCACGCGAATGGGACAGAGTGATTGGATAGGCTGGATGTCACATTGACCTTTGACCCCTCCCTCAAAAAAAAATAAAAAAAAATCATACCATTTCATCCTCGAGTCCAAGTGAACATTTGTACCAAATTTGTAGAATGTCTTTTAAGGTATTTCTTAAATACCGTGTTGACAAGAAACAGACAATACGGGAGGTCACGGTCCCCTTGACCTTTTGAGCACCAAAAATCCCGTCCCTGCATTGTTGAGGCCGGGTGAACCAAATCCGAAGACATTTTCACTGGGCCTTCCTGAGATCTCGCATGAATGGGAACGGTGATGGACGAATTGGTGGGATGTGAGGTCACGGCAACTCTGACCTTTGAACCCTAAAATCGTATAAATTCTGCCTGGAGTCCCAAGTGGAAGTTGCTTCCAAATTTGAATAAATTACCTCGTTCCCGAGACGTTGCGTTCACGACAACGGCACGGACGGACGGACGGACGGACGGACGGACGGGACAGGTGGGGATTTGAAGCTTTTGACCTTTTGGGCCCTAAAAGCGCCTCGGTTTCCTCCGTGGGGGCCGAAGTGAACGTTCGTACCAAGGTTGAAGAAATTCCTCCGAGTCGTTCCTGAGATTTTTGCGTTGGTGGGACCAGTGGAGATCGGAGGGACGTGAGGACACGGTGACCTTTTGACCTTTAACCACCAAAATCAAATCGAATCAACCCTTAATTTAAGTGAACGATTGTCATTATTTGAAGTGTTCCTCTCTTAAATCTGGAGATTAAGTTTTGGATGATGTCGGCGTAGGAAAGAGCGCCACCGCGGGTCGTTTGTCCCGACGGCTGTCGGCTCAACACCAGCCCAAAATAATGCAGCACTGTATGTGTGTGTGTGTATTTATTCATTGGTCTTACTTTTTCAAAAAAATATTTAATCTATCTTATTTTTTATTGTATAGGTGTTTGTAATCTATTACATTACATCTATCTTATCCATCGATCCATCCGTCCATCTATCCATCATTGTCTGCTGTAATGTGCTATCCCGTGCGGTAGGGGGCGGTAGTGCACCTCAACGTTTATTACCGTTCTCCGGCAGTGGAACAAGAAGAAGACGTTGAGACCGCTCACTCCGCCTCTCCGGGATGTTAGTGTGTACCTCACCGAGCAGGATAACTCCGAAATACATATTGTGTAAATATTACCGCACTTTGTAAGATAATTACCACACTTACCAATTTTGCACAATGAGCGGGATACCCGGGACCGCCGTCGTCCAGGTCACCAACCTGTCTTCGGCCGTGAGCAGCGAGCAGATGCGCACTCTGTTCGGTTTCCTGGGAGACATCGAGGAGCTGCGGCTCTACCCGCCCGAGTAAGACCACCCCGCTTGCGGCGCGGCCAGCTAGGCGACGCCGCGGATCTGCGGCCTTTCCGCGGTTCCGCTCGGAACCCTTAAAATAAAGAAGTCGCTAACTAACCTGCCTTTTTTTTTTCTTCTTCTTCTTCTTCTTCTTCTTCTCCTGCCTCCACAGCAATGCACCTCTGTCTTTCTCGTCCAAAGTGTGTTACATAAAGTACCGAGAGCCGTCCAGTGTTGGTGTGGCGCAACATCTCACCAATACAGTATTTATTGACAGAGCTCTGATAGTAGTGCCATGTGCGGAAGGTGAGTGCAACCTGTTTCATTTGTAAGACATAAAAAAAAAAAAAATTTAAAAAAAAATTAAATGTCTCAGTGGACTTGCTATGACCTTCTCTCATTGAATTCAATCGTTTTGGTGTTGTTGTTGTTGTTTTGGTTGAATTCTGGGTATTTTTATTTAGTCACATGGAAAATTGGCAAGTTGGGCCATTGGTTAGTTCTTTTATTTATTTATTTATTTTTTTGCCATTTTTGCTTCAAGTTATGTGACACGGGTGAAGTGTTGTATCGCCTCATTAAAAGTGTACATATGTAATTTCCCGAAGCACCCTAAAGCCGAGGTTTCTGTTTGGTGTCACAAGGTGGTCTCGAAACATCTCGAATGTATTTATTTTTTTGAAGCTGCAATACGTTATTTAAAATCACTATAAATGCTGGATTATGTGGAGAGAGAAAAAAATTAGACATTGTAAATGGAAAATTAAAAAAAATCTTGACTTTTTGCTCTAATTTTTTTTTTGGTGCTTGTTTTCTCTAAATTCTCTTTTTTTTTTGTTGTTGTTTTTTTTTTTTTTTTTTTGGTGCCACTGTTGTTCACTTGTGTACAGTGAAAAAAAAATAATTATATCACCTCTAACTTGATGCTTTTTTTTTTGTCCTCGTGACTTGGTGCTGGATGGCTACTGAGTTTATTAATTTGGTTTTGTATGTTTTTTCTGTGTGATTATGTGTGCATATCAGATGACTAGAGTGGCCCAGCTGTTACACTACACTAGCCTGAGTCAGGCATTGTTTTCCAAGCCACTACTATCCCCGATCGGGCCACCGCAGCCTTCAAGGGGGGAATGTGACCAGGAGAATAGCCCGCTGAGCCTTCCAAGATGGACACCTTGTCTCTTTTTATTTTATTTTTATTTTCCTTTTTTGGTTTGTTTCCTTTCATACTTTCCCATGTTGTCCACTCTCTGCTGTCTCTATCTAGAAAAAAAAAAAGAAAAAAAAAAAACTACAGTTATTTGCTTATCTCTAGCGTTGTGTTTTATATTTGTTATTTTTTGGTTTGTTGTTTTGATTATTGTCCAACCCCCCCACCCCCCTCTCTCTTTTCTGCTACAGCTGCGGCTTGTGTGTGATTGAATTCTGTCCAGGTTGCTACGGCATACCGGCGGGATGTGTGTCACACACGCGTGCACACGGGATGCTAAGAAACGGATCACTAACACTTTTTGCTCTCTTGTCTCCTCCACCTGTTGACGTAGCGAGGGGGCTAGTCTTTGTGAGAAAAAAGAAAAAAAAAAAAGTGAGACGCAGTAATGAAACCTTTATAATTAGAGCTTTTTTTTTTCTTTTTTTTTTTCCAATTCTATTTGCACTCATTTCTGTGGTAAAACAAAAGCTTCATCTGGATTTATTTTCTCGCGTTACGACAACTACGGATGTTTAGTATGTTGCGAATAACGCGACGCGTGTTCAACGTAGCGCCGTTTTCCCCTTCGCGAGTTATGCGTTAATGCTTTTGCGTCGTCGATGCTTTTATTTTGAAATATATTTCTTGGCGCTCGAGTTAAACGAATGGTAATTCATGCTCAGTCCCTGCAGCTGGAATGAAGTAGATCTGTAGCTATTTTGTCTCTTTATAACTTTTCCTCTAGCAACGAAGCAGCAAAAGTCCTAATTCGTTTTTTAATTTTTTATTATTTTAAAGATAGGTTTTGGCTAACTTTTCCTGCAATTCTTAAAATTGTTGTTCTTTTCTGTATCTGATGTCCTGTGTGCTATTAGTGATGCAGCCATTGGGGTTGTCTTGTGTTGCACACCTTTCCAACACTGCGAAACGATCGCCCCCCCTCTCCCCCCCCACGGAAAAGCGCCCGTGCTTGATATCGTATGGTTCATGACCAATATCTTTCCAGTACAGGTGACCCATACATCAAAGTGTTGACTCATTCTCTGCATTGTGTTTTTCTTTTTCTTTTCTTTTTTTTCTTTTTTTGATCTATGAAAAGAGACCAAGGGCAAAAAAAATTAATACAAAAAAAAAAAAAAAAAATCTGTTCTTTTTGCTTGTTGAAAAGAAAGTTTAAAATCTTTGCACTACATTGAAACTAATAATTGAGATTGACTCAGAAGGATAATTTATTCAAAGCAAAGTAAGGATGCTCAGTTTTACCATGAGTAGACAGTAGAGCACTTGTAGGCTGTATGGGGAAGTGTATGCTCTCTTTCTCTCTAGAATTCAGTGGGCTAATTATGCAGACATAGAGGAGACAGAGAGAAGAGTCCCTCTATTGCCTTCACTAATATCTGCCTCCGTCCTGCAGGGAAAATCCCAGAAGAGGCCAAGGCTTTGTCACTTTTGGCACCTGCCGCCCCGGTGCCCAGTCTGATTCCTGGTGGGGGACTGCTGCCAATTCCCACCTCAGCTCCACTTCAGAATGTGAGTCTGCAGCTTGTTGTTCGGATTTCTCCATCAAGTCTCTTTGCTCTTCAAACCAGTGCAGAGTTATTTAGTATTAGATATTTGCCGAGCTGATCATTTTCCAGATAATACTACTGCACTACTTCAAGTTTATAGAAGGATGGATGGATGGACGGTTTGTTCGTTGGTTGGTTGTTTGTTTGTGGGTTGGCCTGGTGTTTTGGTTGCTCGGTTAGTTCGCTGGTTCCCAAGAGACGTTCAAGTTTCCAGCGTCTCAGTACCATAATAAAAACGGAATAATAAAAGCGCAAGTAAAGTTATTGATCGTCAATACAGTAAATAAAATCAGTCCGGTGTCCCCCCTTGGCAGTTGAATAAGTCTGAAATGCATTGAGGAAAAACTGCCTGCATCCAAGCTGTACCTTCATGTTTTGTTTTGTTTTTTTTTTAAATATTTTTACATAATAATTCTTTTGCAAAATAGCAAAGTAAACAAACTAAAGAAAATGGCCTTTAAAAATAGACTTAGTGCCGTTTTGTTGTGAAAACGTCCTCAAGATGACGAGGCAACACTCCATGGTCAGGGTACACGAGTTATCATGACAGCCGTGTGACATAAAACAGAGGATCGGGGCTAAATATAGCTCAGTACAGCCTGTATTGATCAGTGGAGGTCAGCTCAGGACATCGATGTCTGTTGGTCACGTAAGGTAAACCGAACCTAACCTGTGTGTGTGTGTTATATACACCCTGCAGCTGAACCTTCCCGTCGTGAATCGGATCTCGGCTCCTCTCGACCCCGCAGCGTCGTCACTCAACTCCCAGCCCCCCCTCGTCGGAAACGTGGATCCCTCAAAAGTCGACGAGATCAGGCGGACGGTTTACGTCGGAAACCTGAACTCGCAGGTAAACGCCGCGTCCGATCTTGAGTCGGGCGCAAACCAACTCTTGACGCACTTTACGTGGTTTTTTTTGTTTTTTTTACACCCGCGGAGTCCTCTTTTGAAATCCCCCTCGATCGTTCCCGTCCTCAGACCACCACCGCAGAGCAGCTGCTGGAGTTCTTCAAGCAGGTCGGAGAAGTGAAGTTTGTGCGAATGGCCGGGGACGAGACGCAGCCGACGCGCTTCGCCTTCGTGGAGTTTGTGGAGCAGGACTCCGTCGGCAGAGCCCTGACGTTCAACGGAGTGATGTTCGGAGACAGACCCCTCAAGTATGCTTTTTCTATTTACAACCCCCAATTCCCCAAAAAAAAAAAAAAAAAAAAAAAGTTGGGACTCAAATCACGTAAACCCGTAGTTAATTGCAAAAAGACAACGTATCAGATGTTGAAAAATGAGAAATTTGACTGTTTTATGAAAAATGCATGCTCATTTTGAATGTGATGGCAGCAACAGGGGCATGTTTACCACTGTGGTGTCACCCATTTTTAACCCTCGTGTTGTCCTCGGGTCAAAATGACCCGCAGCTGTGTTCAACCAAGTTCTATTTTATTTCTATATTTTTATATTTTTTTGGGGATCATTGGTCATCATTCTTTAAAGAAACCCTCACAGCCTCCTTGTCACCAATGATCCCCAAAAAAATGTGAAAATAAAATAGAAATTGGTTGAACACAGCTGCGGGTCATTTTGACCTGAGGACAACACGAGGGTTAAAAACAATGGTGCATCATGGAATGAAAAATACGACAAAGGAAACCCCGAACTGTTGAGCAGCTGAAATCCTACATCCGGCAAGAACGGGACAACATTTCACTTTCAAAACTCCAGCAACTGGTCTCCTCAGTGCCCAAACGTTTACAGAGTGTTGTTTTGTTCGTCGCTGTTCAAAAACGATTCGGTCTAATCGAGCGTCGGACTTACTTGCTCTGAATGAAAAGGTGAACGCGGCTCATTTGTTCTTTTGACGCGATTCACATAATTCTGAGGACATGATACCTGTGAACGCCTTTTTTGTGCGAGTTGATTGATTTGTCTTCTGTCCTTTTCAGGGTTAATCATTCCAATAACGCCATAGTTAAACCCCCGGAGATGACGCCGCAGGCTGCTGCCAAGGAGCTAGAAAATGTGATGAAGAGGGTGAGGGAAGCCCAGTCCACCATCGCTGCCGCCATAGAACCAGGTTAGACATTTGGATTCGCCGCATGTTTGAGTGCTTCAGTAACAATCGCTGTGAGGTTCGTGTTGCGCTTCCGATGCTGAGAACTGCTGCTCGTGCTCCAGCAGAGACAACGAAGTGTTCGACCAGTCGGCCTCAGCGGTCGCGCCGCTCGCGCTCCCACTCGAGGACGCGCAGGAAAAGCTCCCGTTCGAAACACAGGTGCTTTGTTTTCACTCCCTCGATGTGCTGTTGTTGTGATTGCGGGTGGCGTCCGGTCACTGACGGTGTTCTCTCCTCCCTCCCCCCGACCCCCCCCGTCGGAGCAGACTGTCGGTGAGGTCGTGGCCGGGGAGCGACACCCACGGTTCCCGAAGCGGCCACAAGAGGCGCTCTCGCTCCAGAGACAGGAGGCGCAGCCGGAGTCGCTCGAGGTACGTGGAGAGCGTAGACTGTATATAAATATGGGCTCAGTCTTTGGGTCTGAAACGATGAAACCCTAAAGTGCACTACCACTGAGGGACACTAGGGGCTGCCTCCAAAAAAACAACCCCTCTGGCTCCAATAGACTCCCATTCAAAAAGCATCAACTTCTTGCATTAAATATTAAGTCATTACATGTTTCCCACAAGTCATGATGGTATTATTCAAATAATGAACTTCTTCCGATCGGTGTTCTGGCGATCCTTCTGAAAATAATTCCATCATGAACTAAATATTGGGCCTTAAAGAGAGGTATGTTTGGGGGGGGGGGGGGGGGGGGGCGCGTATTTGGTTTGACTGACAGGCCTGTTGTGCAGTCAGGTTTCTGGTTTAGCATCCTCAGGTTAACAGTCGGATTTGACCTTTCACTCCTCCCCGGCTCGTCCAAATATGGTCACTTATGGCTCCAAAAAAACAAAAAACATCACGCTGACAGCCGAAATATAAATTAGTGGTTTGCCGGCTGCTTGAGAACAGTCTCCAAATGATCTCTTTTACTCTGAAAGTCTAAATGCTGCTGAGTACCCCGCCGCTGTGCTTGGTGTGCGGCGCCACCCGCTTCTGTATTTTTATTTAAGAAACTACGAGAATATTTCAGAGAATCAGATACTGTATTATCAAGAAAACTTGCATCTGATCATCTGTAATAATACCCTGTAATTCCTGCCTGGGACAGCAGGGGTCATCAGGTTCTTAAAGATCCTGGTAGCTGCATGAATTTGACTGCAGTCGTGTGGAAAGTATTTCATAACACTTTGGGGATTTAAGTGGCTCTTATTGTCTCAGCAAATGTACTTCATCAAGTCCATGTGTCGTTTTCAGGGGCCACAAAAGGAAGAGTAAAGATCGGTCCAAAAGCCCTCGAAGGAAACCGAGATCGCCGTCGCCGAGAAGGTAAATCCATCTCGTCTCATTCTGAGGAGGCGTTCGTGGTCCTTCGAATTTTCCTATATTTCTAGAGGGATACACAACGACTTGGTATCGGTCAGGACGGTTCCCAGCGCTGACTTGTTTTTTTCTTCCTGTAGAGGTAAGAGAGAGAAGAGGAGGGAGCGCAGCAGGGACAGGAGGGACCCGTCCACGTCCAGGAAGAGGAGCCGCAAGGACGAGGACAGGATGAAGAGCAAAGCCAAGCCCACGAAGGTAACGAAGCCAACTCTAAAGAGAAAGAAAATCGGGGTAGCAAAAAAGGTAATAAAAGTCAAATTAGTTTTTAAGTGACATTTTGTTTATGTGGTTCTACAGTAAAAAAATAAAATAATAATTTCACCAAAAAAAATGTATCCTCTAGTTTCGCATTTATAACCAGTAAAAGATATAATTTCCTCATTGATGAATTTTGTATTATTGACCCACTGCGTGTCTTCACATTTCCTATCCTCAAAAGATTCTCCTTCAAGTAACCATCTTTTGTTCTTGGGTGAATGTTTCCATTCCCCCGACATGAGAGTCAGACCACATGACTGACCTACTTCAGAAAGTTTACCATTGAGAACCCCCCCGCCACCTCCCCCCCCAAAAAAAGCCACGAGATCAAAGGTGAAACCTTCTGTCGATAACGATCAAAACATTTGTTTGACAATTGACACATCAGCAACTGTTCTCCTCAAAAAACACGTGTCCTGTTGCAGAGTTGTTACCATCGGTGTTTCACTGCAGAGTCTCGATAGCTGTTTTGTTTTTTTACGTACGTCAGTGCTCGGTTGAAAACAATACGTCGGAAGGCCGCTGCAGCTTGGGCAAGAAAACACATTGGGAACATGGGAGGTCAGAAAAACATAAAGTTGCCATAAAAGGCCTCCAGCAAAACGCCCGCCGTCCCTCAATACTGTTCACATCGGGGAGCGCAACCAGAGTCAGACTCGAGCTCGACCCGCTCTGCACGAACGCAGCCTGCAACTTCGGTTAGCGACCTCCGGATCGCTTTTTTTTTTGGTCTACAGCGACATAACAAAACAAACAAAAAAAGGAATGTGCTTTGGACTTAAGACGCAGTAGCTCAACATCAGTTATATCTTGTAAAAGCAGTGAAGACAAAGGGGAGCTGTTTCAAACCGCGTTGGAAACGACGAGACAGCATTACCCAATCTCCAGTAATTCTTGTACTCCGATTTTTCCCCGTCGTATCTTTCGTACTTTTTCCCCGCCAGCATGGACGTGAAATACGTCTTAAACTGGATTCGTAATGGTCTTGAAAGCCTCGAATTGAACTTCGTCGAAACCCGTTTGTTGTTTCAGGTGGAAGTGGAGTACGACAGAGAAGAGAAGGAAGAATACGAAAGTGACTCGGCCACACCGAGCGAGGACATGACGTCCTCACCCTGCGCCCGGCACAACGGCAGCTACAGGACTCCCCACGGGGAGGACGCGTCTACGGGTGCGGACGGCACCAGGGGACTATCGCATCACCGCGGAAACTAGTCCCGCTCCGTCGCGGCGTCTCGCGTGCGTATTCGCGCATTAACACTGAAAATAACCACTCGCAACAACACGTCTTCACCTCCGGATTTACTCCCTTTTTCTTTTTTTTTTTTTTTTTTTTTTTTTTATAAACTCCATTCACGGCAACACGTAGTAAGTCGGCGTTCACCGTCCCCCTCCGAAAGGGGCAAGTGAGCCCTCGGTACAGCAGAGATAACCCCCACGAATTTATGCTTCGTAACAATGCAAACACAGAATACTGTGTTCGAAACGTCTCAAGGAAAAACGAACGTTGGAGTCTTCCTAAAAGCAGCGATTGTTTTTGTTTACCTTAAATCCTGGTGGTCTTTCGCTGTAGGTACTAAATTTCTAGACAGCAGAATGAAAACGCATGCAGGCCTGAGCCATCTGCAGATTGGCCCTTGTCTGTTGCAAGAAAGGCGAGTCACAGCCCAGGAGGTTTTGCGCTGACAACAAGCCGGGTGGTCCCTCTCCTCTATCAGCTTAAAGCTGTGTTTTAATTGCACACTTCCATCGATCTTGACCGTAAACCTCAGTCGTTCAAAAAGTCGTTCACGCCTCCCAAGATTATCAGTATTTATTTCATATTTTAGGATGCTTGATATTCCCTTCAAATTTTTTGCTGTCTTCTTCTTAAAAAAAAAAATCCAAATCTGCAGCAACAATCTGCTTTAAGAGTTATGAAATGTTCATATCTTAAATTATGACTTGTTTATGTGCGAGATCCGAGTTTTGCTTTCATTACTCTGCAGCATCAGTGAACCCAAATGAGTCAGATGTGCGAAGACGTGGGGTCAGAAACCTCAAAGGTAATTCTCCAACAGGAAGCTGCTCTGGTCTTCAAAGTCCAAGCTTTGCACTCCTCGTCTGGCTTCAACACGAGGTCAAATCATTTATGAGGCACATTTCAACACAACATACGTCGAACAAAGTGCTGCACAACTTCAGAAAGAATTAAAACAAACTCTGCCCATCAATAAAAAATAATGTAATAAAAAGAAAATATACAAAAATGACCAAAAACGATATTAAGCCAAAACAATTATCTGAAGGTTTACATCAGCAGTCATTAATACAGTAAAAAAAAAAAAAAAAAAAACTTAAATAATAGGATAAATTGGGCCTAATGTGGAAAAAAAAACCAGCGAGAATAAATGTTTTCATTTGATTGCTTAAAAAAAACAGATAAAACGTCACTTTAAAACGGAGCTTTCTTAATGACAGAGCGATGACGCCTAGCCACCAACGGAAAATAGTCTAATATTTTCGAATACAACAGTCAGAAAACTGCAGTAAAAACACACCTGCTTCTTTCTGCTTGCAAATAGTTGCTGAGTCAGAAACAAACAGGGATGTTATTTTACAGTGTAATTCGAAAGGTCGTGGATTCCCCGAAATGAATCATGAGTTTGTCATTTGACCTTTGATGTAATTAGAAAGCTCGTGTTCTGAGAGAGAGAGAGAGCAGGGTCTCGATACTTGGACGTTGCCTCAGCTGCGCTCGTCACATTTACCGAAAAGTGACGTAAACTAACAATGATTGAAACGTAAAGCAGGTCGTCGTCACGGTAAATTGTGTCGAAGCTCTAAAAACCCGAAGAATTCAGTTGGCAAACCAAGAAGTAGAAATCACTTGATTGACTCCAGTTTCGCCCCACCCACCCCAACCAAAAAAAAAAAAGAAGTGTTTTCTTCAAAAGCGACATAGTTAATTTCATGTTTTGTTTTGTTTTTTTTTTTATCATTTGACAGCTCGTGAGGTCAAATAAAACCTCGCCTCCAGCTGCTTGAGGTCTCGTGGGGTGTAACTGTTTTTCTTCTCGTCCTTCTGCTTCTGGTCTTGGTGTTGCTGCGACAGCAACTTCCCATATTCTTGTTTGCTTGTTTACTAAGTGAAGCGATGGCACACTACATGTTTAATACACGTGGACAGAGAGTTAAAAAAAAAAATTAAAAAAAAAAAAAGATTTCTGCTGATGCTGAAAGGCTCATTTGCCCTTCGTGTGTCTTTTAAAAGAACATTTGCGCTCTGAGGTCTGTGAAGTGTCCTTTTATATACATATATATATATATATATATGTATATATATATGTTTTGCGTCCATATTTCTTCATCGTCTGGGAGCTGGGGTGTCCTGCAAATTTGTACAGTTGTTTTATGACTCGGAAGTGTTTGTAATTATGAGGTCGCGAAACGATATTATGTTCTCTCTGTAAAAAAAACAAAAAAAAAGTCACCGTTAAAAAAAAAAAGAAGATACATTTCTCAATTACTCGACATGAAAACATGGCTTTATTTCCTGTTTTTGTTTCATGGGTGTACATTTACTTGCTTTTTAAATAAAAAAAAACAAAAGAAGAAGATATATTTCCGGTTAGCAGTTGCAGCAAAATCACATTTGTATCACGGTCCACCGTCCTGGTATCGTTGTAATTCTGTGAGACAAAAGCTATTTACCGTTTTGTACATGTACGACACGGGCCTACGCTGCAAAACGATGGTGGTGTGCAAAAAAAAACGTCTGTCGGCTCACGTTGCTGGGGAAACGGCGAGACGCTGAAAGGTTCAGGGCGGCGAGTCGAGTCGGGGCCGAACGGGAAATGTCACAGGTCAATAAACTGCATGCAAACACAGAAGGGTCAAAAAGTGCCTAGACAAAGATTGTACAGAATATTCTAATAAAAAAAAAACACGGAGACTTGTTTAGGATGTCGAATAGATAAAACGAATGAGATGTTATATTTAAAGTATTGTAAGCTGTCTTTAGGTAATTAATAGCAGAATAGCCGAAACGTTCATGGGACTTCTTCTGTTTTGTTTTTTTGTTTTGTTGTTGTTGTCATTTTTGATGTTTGGAGTATTGCGATTTCTGTTGAAAATGTCTGTCTGCAAACTGGCCCCGGAATCGAGATCAGTGTTCGCGGAAGCTTTTTTTTTTATATTTTAAAAAAAGGTTTTGCTTTTTAAGAAGAGAGACTTTGCGGCCGTCTTTGCCAAATTCCACTTCTATGGCTTTTACGAACCAGATTTTAGCGTTGGTTTTTATTTTGTTTTCTTTCTTCTTCTTTTTATTATTTTTTTTTTTACATACAAAAGGCTTCCGTTTGAAGTGGTGAACTCGTGATGAAGTTTAGTAAAAAAAAAAAAAAGAAAGGAAAAAAAAAAAAAGTATTTCGGATACAACGGACAAGTATGTGAAGAATTGTATTTTTTATATTCATGTACCCATTGCATAATATACTGTAAAAACAGGTTAGGTGGTTTGCTCCGGGAGGGGTGGGGGGTGGGGGGGTTGTGGGGGTTGGGGATTGGTTGCTTGGTATATAAAGGTTTGGTTACACTGTTTTTTGAAAAGCTTGAATGTACGTTGGTGATCCTCCTCAGTTTGAATCCAAGAACACAGCTGATACGTTTCCAAAAAAAAAAAAAAACGCTCAATAAAAGAGACTTTTCATTCAGTGATGTTTGCTGAATTGCGTTTGCTTTGTGTTTCGGTGTGAACCCCAGAAAGTCTGAATTGCAGCATTAATATTCGTCACTTTGCCGACGACATTCTGCCGTGTAATACCACGTATTCTTTGCACCAAAGGTCTGTTTGCTGCGAAAACACAACAAGTGCAAAAATTAAAAAAAAAATGGACGACCACGGGATTATGTCCACACGTTCACGGTCCCCCCGCCCGGAGAATGAACCCCGATGCATTTTGAGTTGAGGCCTCTCTTCGTGCCCCGCAGTTCATCTCGTCTCACAAAATGTGCTCGCCCTCCGCGACCGGACTGGTGCTGAATTGTCTCACGTAGTCGAACCTCGACTTCCCCGCCGCGAAGTCCGAGTCCTCCGGGTCGCCCTCCGCGACCGGACTGGTGCTGAATTGTCTCACGTAGTCGAACCTCGACTTCCCCGCCGCGAAGTCCGAGTCCTCCGGGTCGCCCTCCGCGACGCGGGTCGCGCCGGCAGACGCGACCCGCGTCGCGACCTGCCGAAACATCTCCATGGTGGTGTAATCGCTCGAATGGGCGAAAGGAGAACTTCGGAGGTCTGCCTCGTCCGCCCCGTCCGGGAGTGTGTCCACGGCGTCGTCGGGTCCGGTGTCTCCGGTTGCGTCGTCCGCGTCGCCCCAGATCCGGTTGCGGCTCATTTCCGGGGAACCTCCGGCAGCGTCCGAGGCGCGCAGGAGCGGCAACGTCGGTGTCGACGCGTCGGCGGGCCTCGCGACTTCTTTCTCGATGACTTGAAGACATTCGGTCTCCCATTCTTCCGCTTCGGCGTTGATCGCCTCCGCGAGTCCCTGAGTGAGAAATAACACGGCGGCGTCAACCGCTTCCGTTACGCGCTAACGGAGCGCAGCGCGGCGAAGCTGCGACGTTCGGGAGTCGGGATCCACCGTGGACCTGGAAGCTCGATCGCATGTCAAATTTTTTATTTTTTTTTTTGGTGGGGGGGGGGGGGGGGTAACGGAAAGACGTCGCGGGGAGCCTGCACTTTTCAATGTATTGTCAAAGGCGGAGAACCCTGTCGCCGTGGCAACGCAGTTCAGGTTGGTTCGCGGCGAATGTTTTCGCCTCGTAAGGTCGCGGTAGAACTCGGTGTTGACGGTCTGACCCTCGGGGGGGGGGGGGGGTCACGGTGCACAACCCCCACCCCCCCGCGAATGTCAAAGACCCGACGAGCCCTCTTCGGTCTTTGGGCGGTGACGTTCCGCGCCTCTTGAAACGCGAACGCCGGCTCAAAAAAAAAAAAAAAAAAAACTCGCCCGGCTCGGTGCTTCGATGACGTGAGGCGTTCCCAGACGTTTTCAGGCTCTCTGTCGACGATCCGGACGCTCCGCTCGAGTGCCACAACTACCGCTCACAAACAAAAGGGCGCACCGCGGTTGCCGATGTCGATCAAGCGACGGGGACCGTCTCCGACCTTTTTTTTTTTTTTTTGATTGCGCTTCAAAATACCAAAATTTCTTCAGTCTGGCTGGTTGCTCCAGGTTTCCGTGATCTTAACGCTGGTTTTCATAACGGAAAGCACAAACCCGACACTCACCGCTTGGCCGGATCTGCTTATTTTCTGTGTTGCGGTGCTCTTCCCGGGGTTTGGTATGCTCGGCCACAGGACGACTTTTGCTCTGGAAGACAGAGCGGACGGAGTTGAGCGGTGTTGGGTTGCGTTGGGTTGCGTTGGGTTGCGGTGAGCGGATGTCCAAAAGGAAGGGCAGCTTAGTCGGTGACCGACGTGTTATATTACCTTTTTATTATAGGCGATGCAAATATCAGCAAGGTGGCCACAACTGCAAAGACTGCGATAATACCGCCGAGATACACGTTTCCTGTGTGAAGAAAAAGAGGAAGAAAAACAAATTAGATGCAGTTATAAGTGTCCGAAATTGTCGCGTTACGTGCGATCAATGGCCGGAAAGTTGTTGGAACCGATACAACCTTCGTGCCTCGTTTTAAAATAGCTCGCTGTGCTCCGTACTCCTTCTCCCGCAGAGGTGACGCCCGATACCTGGACTCGGTACGCCGTGCCGCTTTTGAGGTCCCCCAGTTCTGAGCTGTTTACCTCCGGAGCCACCGTAATGTCTGCAAAGAGAGAGCGACAGTTTTTAGCCGACGACGAACCTCGAACCGCTTTGAAGTCGGACTCGTCAGATTTACGTCATCCAGACAAAAAAAAACAACAACATTGTCATCGAATGAAGCATTTTTATTCAAATAAGATGTCACGGCTGTGTTTCTGTCTCGGCCCAATAAAACCTCAGACATAAATTTCACTGTGACTATATTAACCTCCTGCAACTGAGACACAGCTGATGAACAGGAAATCCGCTGAGAGTAACGTACGTCTCAGTCTGTGCGGAAGCTGCTGCTACGCTTTTGTCTGGATCTCAAACCGGTGAAACTGGATCTGTATTTACGAGTTTTTCCTCAAACGGCGAGCGCGGCGGACGTCCCGCGAGCGGGCATCGGGTCGGGTTTCGGCGGAGGACGCTTACTGTTCTCGGCGGGCGTCCCCCCGTGGCGGTACTCGCTGTAGTGGATTACGTAACCACGTAGGAAACCTCTGACGTCTTCCTCCGGGATGGGCGACCACCGCAGCACCACCGATTTCAGCGTCGCGTTGGAGCTGCTGACGGTGGCCGGAGCGCCGACGGGAGCTTTTTTTGGGGGGGGGGGGGGGATTTCGAAATAAACCAAAAATCGGTTTCGCTGTGGATTGTAATGCATGCGCGAGTTGGGACTGTTGGAAAGGTAGAAGGTCCTGTGACTCACATCCTTCGACGAAATAAAATTGTGTCGATCCGTAGGTGCTCTCACTGGCGTTGATGCGCTCCAAGTTGCACGGCTCCTTGTTCGGTCGCGTGTGCAGAGTGATGCTGTACCTCTTGTAAGGCTCCAAAGGCTCTGGGTATTTAAAAAGAACCAAACGGATCGTTACGGATCGCACAAATACCTGTTTCTCTAAAACGTACCGGTGCATTCGAATCCGACTTCGCAGCAGCGGGAAGGTTTTTCCTTTACGTGAGGGCACTTTATTTGTCAGAAAATGTTCATAAAGAACACGTCATCAAAACCATTCCCAACATTTCTGAAATACAACGTGCAGCGGAGGTTCGCAAACTCTTCAGAAATGCCCTAATTTCACCAAATTCAAAGAATACAACCAGGTGATCCCACCCGTGGTCTTGGTACCGACATCGGTTACGCGTACCACCGTGTGGGAACCATTAAGCTAAAGCATGGTTTATGATTTTTACTCTAAAGTTTGGGCATTTAGTTACAGTTACAGTGGCTTGAAACACACACACACAAAAAATCAAAACCAAAATCTTTCCCTTCAACCAAAAGTGGGTTTTGCTGTCTAAATCTGACCACATGCAGAATCTAAAAGTAAACAAAAAGAAAAAAAAAGTTACATCATTTAGACGATTCTTCAAAGTAGTCCTGGCAAAACAAATTAAAGGCCACAGAATTTCTTCCAGTGGATAATTCCTCACCCGGTAAAGGAAATAAAGTCCTGTAGTTTACGTCGCTCTGATAAAAGGACATGTACACCGCGTTTCTCCCCGCTTCCCTCCACTCCACCGAATAGCAGACGTAGGTTTGGATGAGAGCGTCCTTCCAATAGATGGTGAAAGACGAGTTACTGTGGACGGTCACGTTCAGCCTCCCGTCGTCCGCACCTGCGGATTCGCAGTTGGCTCGTTCAGTTTGTGAAAAGAAAAAAGAAAAAAAAAAAAAAACGCAGCTCCGCTTCGAGATAATTCATATCGAAATCAAAAAGAGAGAGAGACGTTACAGACCGGGCGTGTCTTCGCGCCGCGGTATCGCCCGGCTGGCGGTCGGCGAGACGCTGACGTTGTTGACGGCGCTGATGTCGACACGATACGCCGAGTGGGAGAGGACCAGCGCGATTTCTGGCCGAGAGGTCGTCACCCGCTCGCGCGGAGCCTCTCCGGACGCTTTCCCGACGGTCACGTGGAAGCCGTCGTACAGCTCTGTGGCGGGAAACTAACGAACGGGGTTAACTTCATCACCACGATACCTTCCAAGTCCTCGTTATACTTCTTTTTTTTTTTTTAAGGGAATCTCAAGGAGATATTTCAAGAACAAAAATTACCTTCCAGGTCACAGAAATCAGCCGGCAGCCTTTTTTCCCTGCTATGTCGGTGTCTTCGAAGTTTACGATAACGGGCTGCGTCGTCAGCTCTGAAAGAGGACGTTCGTTTATCGTGAAATAAAAACCAATGTTTCACTCTTCGACTCCCTTCGACGTGCTTTTTCCGTCGCACTTAACCGAATCGATTTATTTCGTTTAAATCAGTGAAGCCGAGAGTAAGCTGACCTAATGGGACGCTGTACGCTTCACTCCAGGGGCACTGTGAGCATTTCTCATTGACGACACACCCGACCTGCACAATGTAGGCCAGTGAGGAGGTCAGGTTCTCCACCCGGCATCTCTTTCCTTTTTGGGTTTCCACGTTTGACTGTGAACAAAACTGAAATTTATGAATTCCCAAGACAAGACCTGAGTGCAGACAAGACGCTAATAGACTTCATGCAAAAAGGTCCAGAGCTAAAGGCTTAAAGGGTCCCTCCGCTAATTACTTTTTTTTTTTTTTTTTTTCAAATGAAGGTCAGTTTACTGGGTGTTAATCAGGCTGGAAAATTTGAGAAAACAGAATCTAGAGTTTGGATTCAGACGGAGTTTGCAACAGAAAGTAAAATGCCATTAAATGTAAGGAAATTTAAGATTCAACTAGATTCAGTTATAGAGCACCTTTACTTTTCCTAAAGTGCTTCACAGAGCAAAATAGTATTAAAAGAACTTAAAAATGCAATAGAAACAAAAATGAAAAACGATTTAGTTGTAAAGCCTTAACAGCCAAACAATAAATCTTGAATGAAAAGCCGATAAAAAGATATGTCTCAAATTTACTTTTAAAAATGTCCACAGAAGTTTCCTTCAGATCGTCGGGCAGATTCTTCTTCTGTGGTTTTGTTTGTGCTGCTGCCACGACTTCAGTCCAGACTAAAATAGCTCAACAACTATTGGATAGATGAACAATTTTCATTCATTCAGGACTTTGGTTGAGGAACCTCTGTGTTACATTGTTAAGCATTTTTTTGTTTTGTTTTAAGTACCTTTACTAAAAAAAAAAGACACAGGCCATTGTGTTTTTTGTGTGTCTCACACTGACCTCGTTCCATCCCAGGCTGCCCACCGCTTCGTATCTCACAGAGTAAAACTCGACGTCCTTTATGTCGTCCTGTTGCCAGTTCACGTACACATCCAGTCCTCCAGAGAGGCGCCTGAAGGACACATTATTTGGAGGACCACATCGCACTGAAATAGTAAAAAGAAAAATCCCCTGAATCCAGATCCATCAGAGATTTATTCTTAAAAACAATCTTTTTTTTTTTTCTTTTTTTTTTTATATATATATTTTCGTGGACTTACGCAGACTCTTTGGCGAACCTCTGAAAACCGCTTTTGTGCAGTTTGCCGACTCTTTGTTTTCGAAAACCTCGACGCTCATGTTGCATTCTCTAAATAATGCGATCTTTTTAGAAAATTCAGTGATGTCGTGGTAATGTTTGCAATAGTTGCGGCTTCTAGAAGGAGAAAAAAAAAATAGTTGTTTATAATCCAAAATCATCATGTTTAAAAAAAAAAAAAAAAAAAATCATAAATAATGTGTTTTTAAGGCAGAAAAGGACAATAATAAAAACTCGGTCGCTGCTTACGCTTGTTGTACGACGAGTGTGTACGTCTTTTTTGATGCCGGGCTGCCCGGTTTCCACAAACAGATTTTTCTACCGGGTGAATTATATTTACCAAAACAGTCTAAATCGTGAACTCCATCTGAATAAAAAAAAAAAGTAAAAAGTACAGTAAAAAGCAACTTTTTTTTTTAGCTGGTGATTTGACTCATGATGACTCAGGTTTCTTTTTATTACCTGGGTGAATCCCACAGTGCTGATATGTAGAAGAAATGTTCCTGCAGCTCACTGGAACATAATGAACATGAATACGGCGAGTGAAAATTGATCAATATCATCAGACGTGTCATTTTTTACAAGAAAACTTTCACAGTGGAAAACTTTTACCACTTTTACCACTTTTTAATGTTATGTTAGGAGAGAAAAAAAATACAATATTCATGTGTTTTTTTGGCAGAAAAGTGAGCCGATTCATTAATAAAACTATTCGAGGTAACATGAGGGAATAACTGATATTTAAGTTGTAATGTGATGGTGAATAAGCTGAAACGTACAAACCTGGCGATGCTTGAATATGTGAGGAGAGTGTAGCGTAGTAACCAAGCACCGGACCTTTAATGTGAACAACAGAGTTGACTGGCAGGATGTGATAACAATAATAATAATTGTAAAAAATTCATTTTATTTATAGCGTCAAATCACAACACAGCTTATTTCATGGCACTTAACACTTTTAAAGTCCTTACAACAGAACTTTACGACATTATACAGAAGAACCCAACCATTCTCATGTAAGCTGGGAGGGAAAAAACTCCCTTTTAACAGGAAGAAACCTCCGACAGAACCAGGCGCAGAGGTGGGCGGCCGTCTGCCTCGACCGGTCGGGTGGAGAGGAGAGGTGAGGGATCAGGACAGCATAGAGATCCATAATAATAATAATAATAATTCCAAAAGTACAGACAGATGTACAAAAACAATGGGGATGATTGACTTGAAATTCCCCCTGTAAATATCCCACAATAAACATGTATCCAGTAAAAAAAAATTAAAAAAAAAAAAAAAAGAGAAAAAGTCATTTATAGGCCACTTACCAAGGATCAGAAAATGTTTCAGGTCTAAAAAACCCAACTGAAATATTCGGCCGACCATGTCGCCTTCTGCTTTTAGAAAAGACTGAAACCGTGTGTGTCTGGAGGCACCGGTCTCACACCCACTGTCTGCTACTGCCATCCGCAGAATGAACGAAAAAGGAAATATTCTGGGGAGTTTTACAATGAAGGGGCGGGGGCACACTTTGACACACTTCATAGGAGTACTCTGGAGTTTGCAGAAACCGACGTCCTGTCTGCACTTCTTCTTTCCACAAATAGTAGCGTGAGGAGGTCGAACCACTTCACAGAACAAACTCGCTCTCGATTCGCTAACCAAGAAAATCGACTATCGAGTTTGTTCGGATGGAGTAATTTCTCCGTGCACTTACTGAAAAAAAAAGAAAATGACCTCTCGCCATGACTCAAAATAAGAGCACAGATTACTTTCTGCCTCGTGAGTTCAGGAACTCTCCGCGCTTGCGTTGCTTTCAAAGAACTGAACGCAACTTTTATTGGAATCTGACGGGCTGTAAAACTGTAAAATGAAATCGCTTTCTTAATTTTAAAGGCGTTTCTGAGAAGAGGCTTGTACGGCGAGTGCTTAATCCAAAAAAAGCAGAAAGCTGCGTTGTGTAAAATCCTCTGTAACCTCGTGGGATCATTAAAATCCAAAGAATTAGCTGATCCAAAAAAAAATGTCTGAACGTTGATTGTTGGGGAGTTTTAACAAAGCGAAACAACCTCTTGTTCAGACTAAAACGTGAGAGTGGAGAGAAGGGTATAGATGCCGGAACAACACTGATCCGTTCCGTCCTCAGTTCCTCCGATCGCAATAATTAAACGCAAATTCAAGAAAACGCTGCAAAATTTGCGAGAGCTTGCAATTTTTTTTTCACCGGATTTTTCTGCAAAAAATGTCTTCGGCAGGTCGGGCTTATCAGGGAGTGCTTTAAAAAAACAACAACAACAACAACAAAAAAAACATTCTCGACTTGCAATTTCTTTCTAATTCCCGCAATTTTATGCAAAAGAACTCAAAAAAAAAATTTTTTTTTAGATTAACTGGTGCAAAATCAGTCGTTTCTCTACTAATTTAGATGTAGTTTTTCTCAATTAGTTTGTTAAAAAATACTTCTGCGACTACACCGAAAAACCAAAAATCTACAAAAGTGCACTTTTTTTTTTTTATGGTAAAATATAACTTAGTTCTTCAAATTAAAGATCAAATATCTAAGTGAGATAAGAAAAAACAACTTTGAGAGATGAAGGGAATTGCGTTACATTTTATGTTTTACACGCCCCCGTGTGTGTTTATGCTCTGCTTGTGAAATTGTTGTTTTCTAATGGACTAACTGGGTGTTATTTATTTATTTATTTATTGCAATCGTTCGTAAACAAGTTTTCTGTTTTTCTCTTTTTTTTTGTTGGAGAAAATAAATGCACAGGTAACTTTCTTGCCGCGTGAATTCAGGTGCTCTTCAATTAATGGAGGATAAAGTCACATCTGCTCTAATTTTAAGTCACGTCGACTCTCTTACGGAGCCGGTTTTCAGTAACTTCACGAGATCTCCAGTGACTCAAAACATTTCTAATCTTTCAGACATTTTGAAAGTTGGCCAAATTCGTTGGACCAAAGAAGGAATTCTTAGAAACATGACAAAACATGAACAGATCCTCAAAACGTCTGTTCACTTCGAGAGTCCCTCCCCCCCCCGTCTGCGGGGTTTCATCAGCTTATCTAAAATATGTTTTTTTTTTAATCATTGCTCCAACTAATCAGATTTCTGAGGAGATGATGCTCC
The DNA here is from genome assembly GCF_022577435.1 of Embiotoca jacksoni. Taxonomy (NCBI): domain Eukaryota; kingdom Metazoa; phylum Chordata; class Actinopteri; family Embiotocidae; genus Embiotoca; species Embiotoca jacksoni. The sequence goes on along the minus strand of NW_027185230.1, from coordinate 12,894,826 downwards.
TCTCTGCTAAAAAAACCAACAAAAAACCAACATGTTACAAGGGCTGTTTTCATGTTTGTCTGCTGGAGGAGGAAAATTTGTGTTTACCCACCAGCAGAATTTATAACATCACAATTTCTTTGAAAGCCAGTTATGCATCTGAACGTAGGCTGATGTGCAGCCTTGAATATATATATATATATATATATATATATATATATATATATATATATATAATGTCACACATTAGATATAATTTAGCTGAAAGTTACCACACTATAATATGCTCTATGCTTTTCTATATACTGTATACTGATAGCAGTGTTCTTTTGGAAGCATGGGAAACATCCAGTGCCCAGCTGTTAAACTTATTGTTAAAAATATTTGGACATTTATCGATTCTGTATTTTTCATTCATTTATTTTGAGAAGCAGAAGCACAGAGCCTGCATGTTCTTTTTGCAGCGTGTTCCTCCTTCACTGGTGAGCTATTCGCTTACAGGAAGTTCAGTTCACACCTCATTGACTTGTGTTTTGTCAGCCTGAAGAACGTCATTAACGCTGATCTTTATCTAAACATGGTACTCGAGTCAGAAAGGCTGTTGTCGCTGTGTTCGATTTTTATCTTTCCAAACCTTTTAAAGGTTTTTAAAGGAACGGTGAAATAAAAAACATCAAAGGCAGCCAAAAACGCAGACAACAAAATAAACCTCTAAAATAAGATGTTGAAATCAAAAGCGAATGATTAAAAACATGACCTTCTAAAGATCCCTGCCGCAGGAAGTACATTTCCATTAAATAGGTAAAAGCCCTGCCTACTCATGTTTTTCTCATACGTAAATTTCCCCTCCTTGATTCTTATCATCCCTGAGATCAGAGTTGTACTGTGACTCTGTGGGCAACAGGAGCTGAACTGCTCTGCTCTGTGTGGGTTCCTCTCACTGTGTTTTACTTTGATCTAAATGCTTTGGTTGCTTTTGTAGTTTGACTTTGAGTCCGACCGGTGAGAACAGGATTCAACAGTCACGTCTTCAGTAAACTGGCAGTGTCATTCATGATTACTGAAATGTTTTGTTTTGAAATGTGTTCGCACAATGTAATGATGTAAAAAAAAAATATTTGTATTATCATGAGAACAGTTGTTAAAAAAAAAAAAAAAAAATTCTATTTTGAAATATATTCAATGTAATTAGGCAAGAGATAAAGTATAATTCAAGTTTTCGGTGGCACAGAAACTTTTTCTTTCTTGAATGATTTTCTTTTTTTATTCGGATCAAGTGAAAAAAAAGAAAACTGCACAAAAAGTGTTGAATAAATACCTTTATTGTGAAAATCTTAAGTGGCTTCCTGATGTTTTGGTCTGTATTCAAATGTTGCCACTCTTCACAGGAGACACCACAATTATCCTTTTAATTAAAACAACAAATAAAAACTGAATGAGGCGTGAATCCTCCACAAACTGCACGTCGTTTTAAAACATAAAGTTTCAATGTCACGTGTAAATCATCTTAAAGACTGTTTTTGAATGAACTATTTAATTACTTGTTTTGTAACACAGCATAACAACAAAATAGGGAAGTTTGTGTCTTCCGTTTCACCTTTTCAATATCATTTTGACTAATTCGGACTTTCGATGGTGAATATTAGAGTCGCCTCTCAGAAGAGACCAGATTCAGTTCTTTGATTAAAATGGTTCAGCATCAGTAACCACTTTATTTCGGATATGTCAGTTTCTGGCCTCGTGTTTAAGGGATAGATTGTATGCTGCACTTTCAGTGGCAATAGCCAGACCATGTTAAGAATACCTTGTGAGGTCAGCTGCTATTTCTGCTGTTCTCATCGACGTCAGCAAACAGCCCCCTCCTGTGGAAAGACGGTGTGTGCACAAACCTGCAAGTAGTATCTTTCAGTAGAGACAGAGAGAGAGGGGGATGTAGCAAGAAACAAATCATATGATTGGCCATTTTTTTTTTCTACCCAACAGAAAAAAAGGCAGAGGTGACTTGTGGGTATCACACTGGCAGTTTTAGCCTTTCCAAGTCAGCCTGAAGCATGCAAGCAGTTTTCATCACAATATATTAGTGTGGAGAAGATCCACCGAGAGGGCTTACGTTGCTGTATTCTTAAATTTTAAATGAGTGGCACCTCGACATCTCTTCTAAATCTCACGTTCTGTCCCTCGAGGAAATGGAAACAAGATTCACAAGCTGGGAACCTTAAATTTCTGTACAAACATTGCCAATCCATCCAGTAAATGTTGACATGTTTTCACTTGAGAACTGGAATCTTTGACCTGCTGGTGGCACGAAATATAAATTAAGAAGATCACCAAAAGTCCCTAGTATTTATCTACTTGGGTCCATGCATGTTTGTACCAAATTTCACGCCAATCCGCCCAATAGTTTTAGAGATATTTAAGTCTGGATCAAGGTGGTGCACCAGCCACACACACGGCGTAAACACACATACGTGTAATTAAACTACTTGCACTTCCTTCCTCTAAATCCCACGGATCCCAAAAGTCTTGTTTATGTGTTAAGTAACACGGAAATACTCGGGCAGATGTTGTCAGGGATAATAAATGTGGTCGGTGTGACTGTAGTGTTGTTGGGCCTGATGAGCCATTTACAGCAGATCTCTCTGAACACTTTCTCTGGTGTCGACACGTCACTCTGTCAACACTGGGTCAGGAAATGACCGTGTGTAAAAGCTCAGCACTCGCAAGTGTGTTTACTCTGTGGAGCTCAGTGTACCGTGACATAATGTAGGAGATAAGGATTTTAAAAGAGGGAAGCTCTGAGGTTCACTGCATGTGGGACTCCGGATGAACAGGACAGCTTTAGTGCTGTTGACTGTAAACTGGCTGTGCTTCAAATACGGTTCGGTTTTATGAGGCAATCCAATGTGTGTGTGTGTACTTGTACAACTATCTTTGAGCGGACCAGTTTTCTTTTTAGACCATCGGTGGGCGCACGTTTCGACAAAGTGGGGACATTTTGACAAAGTGAGGACTTTGTCACACCCCTTCAGGGTTGTTTGAGGGTTAAAACTTGGTTTTTAGGGTTATGGTTCGAATTAGGTTAAGGTTCCAGGTTGGGCACTTTGTTGTGATGGTTAAGGTCAAGGTTAGGGATTATAAGGAATGCATTATGTCAATGAATGTCCTCACAAAGATAGCTGTTCTAACATGTGTGTGTGTGTGTGTGTGTTTGTCTTAGATTTTAAGCTCTGTTTGATATTTAAGAACTGGGTGTGACACAAAGATATGATACATCTATAATCCAAATGTAAATGCTGTGTCACTTATTAATGCGCCAACCAGTTTAATATGTTTAGTTTATGTAAGGCTTGATGTGTGTGTATCTGTACTACTACTGTCATGTACTGCTCTCTATTTGAGTGATGTTCAAATATGCTAAGTAATAAATAAATAGTGAGATTAGGGAGATCAAACTATATGAAGCCTTAGAGTCAAAACCCAGGGCAGAAAAACGTGAGGGAATCACTCGCAAACCTTCTCGAATTCTTATATCTTCTGTTATCTGTATTTTGGGGGCTGTAAATAATATTTTCTCTCTTATTGGTTCATCCTTTGAGTTGCATTTGAATTTTTGAATGACATGTTTATGACCTCTGAGACAAAAACCCTCATTAATATGTGAACCGTGCCTTAAAAAAAAGTATAACCTCTTGGTGCCTTTCTCCTTCTTTTTCTAAACTGTGTCTGAATGTCCAGATATGTTAGGTGTATGTTAGAAACAACAGGTTAGTTACCATTATAGATGCACATTCTTTTCTATTTACTTTAGTTGCAGATGCAGTTGCAGATTTGTGGAGGAGGGCCCTCTAGTGGACTCTCAGTATGGTGAGCCTGAGGCCTGGCTGCAGCTCCATGTGGGGTAATAATGCTGTAGTATAATACAGTGTGCAGAGGGACACAATCATTTTATGACAAATACTTTCAAAGAAGTTTAAACTGTGAAACCTGACGTTGTTCCGGTGAGCACACTTTTACTTTAGCGTTAACTGCATGACTTTTACTTGTAGTGGAGTATTTTCACTTTTACTTAAGTAAGGTTTTAAATGCAGAACTTTAACTTTCAGTATTTTTACTCTAAAGTAGGAGTACTTTTACCTTCGGGTTGAATGCAGGACTTTTTTCTCGTAGTGGAAAATGTTTGCTTTGTAGTATTAGTAGGCTACTTTTACTTAAATAAGGTTTTAAATGCAGGGCTATAATTTTTACTGTCGTATTTTCACATTGCAGTATTAATATTTTTGTACTTATGTACTTTAGTAAATAACCTGTGTACTTCTTCCACTTCTATATATTATAATAAACTGATTATTCTCACTAAATTGAGTGGTCAGCTTGCATATCTAAAGATGCTTAAAACCGTGTGTGTGTGTGTGTGTGTTGGGTTTGGCAGCTGCAGCGAACTGATTGGTCCGCGCCCGTACTTTGTGGGCGGGGCCTTGTTTTTGGCCAGCAGTGCCGTAGCTGTGCGTAATGAGGGCAGTGACATGACAGCATGGACTCACGCTGCTGCAGCGAAAGTCATGAGCGACTAAATCTAAACAGAGGCAACTTTTAAGTGAAGCGGACACGTCGACCCGGAGGTGACATTGAAATAAAACAGGGCGGACACATTATTTTAATCGATAGCACTAACTTTTGGCAGCGTCGTCACTTTATTTTTACGCCAGTAAAAGAAAAAAAAAAAAATACTGTCCTTTCGTGGGCTCGCGACTCAAAATGAACCGTGCAGGTGCGCCGGCAGGTTAATTAGCAGCTACGTTTTTTTTTGACGTCGCGTCATAAGTTGACAGAATGGAGCGCGAGCGTTTTTTGGCGTCTGGAAGCTGCGCGAGCCTGTCCTCCTCCTCCTCCTCGTCGTCGTCGTCGGGCTCGCACACCTTGTCCGAGGGAGAAGAAATGACGGCGGCACTGGACATTAAAGTTTACGGGGACGACGGACACGGCTTGGACGACGTTGAGGACGATGGAAACGCGGGATACGACAAGGAGACAGCAGGGGATGAAGGGGAGGAAGAGGAGGAAGAAGAGGAAGGAGAGGAAGACGAAAAGGTAAACACGCACGCGCACGCACACGTTTGAGGCCAGTTCAAATTCAAATTATCTGTCGGTTAATTAATTCATCGTGCCACAGAAACTTAGTCGACAGCTGTGTTGTTAATTGTTGGAATAATTTCAGTCCTTTTCAAAGTAAAATTGTCAAAACGTTTGCTGGTTCCAGCTTCATGTGAGGCTTTTACGCTTTTCTTTACCATATAATAGAGTCAAATTAATATATTTAGGAGTCAAAACAAGACATCTGGAAGAGTTTTTGAGCTTTGAGAAAACTAAATAATTAATGAAGAAAGCATCAAAAAAAAAAAAAAAAAAAAAAAAAAACCGCTAACACTGCTGTGAACAGAGACTACAGGCTGCTCAGGCTCCTGCAGTCAGTAAACAAAACATCTCGGGTGACAGTAAGCTGATTAATTCTGATCCTGCTGTCAAAGTATTTGTAAACAGCCTCCTCCATCTCAGGTTTGCTGGGGCTGCACATGTCACGAAGTCAGTTTAATCCCCGCCGTGAGCTACTTTGACTTCATCCCACTTCATTTACAAAGTCAGACTCATCGTCAATCCCTCAACTCTTGAGACTTTTCAAAAATGCACTTCCCACTGCACTGAGGGGTTTTTCCCACAATCCCCTGACACTCTTCCCATGACGCCATAGGATGAAAAATAAACAAAATATATGGTCACATATACCGGTGCTTTCCAAGTTGCACCACTTTTTCCAATCCGAGCAAAGTTGGCAGCTTGATCCAAAATGAAACATGTTATTGTCATCTTTTATAGGTGAGAGGTGTTTCTATTGTTTTGTCCACCCTATTTATATCGGTGAAGGTCCACTGAATGTGAGAAGCGGCTCGAGGGCACCGCAAACTACACCCTCCAAAGTGATCATGCGGTTAAATCGACACTTCTCCCAAACAGCTTTAATCAAAACAAGTCATTAGAACCTAAATGAAGATGGACTTGTCGCAGGGATGTTTTATTTAACCTGGCAACTACGTGTATGTTCATGTTTCTTTTGAATATTTTCTATGTTGTTGCAACCTACTGCTTTGTTTTTGTATTTTTGTATTTTTTTTTTTTATATAAGAAAGAGCAAAGACATGATGTCATTCCTGCTATGTTGAGAACATGTCTAAAATCTTTTTTTTTTTAAATTATTATTATGCAACAGATGGAAATGTTTTTCAGCCTGGAGGCTTAGACACATCTTTTAGGCTTCAGGAAACATCTTCAAAAGTGTTGTCGGCACTCTTAAAAGGTGATTTCTTTCTTTTTATTTCCCTTTTTTTTTTTTAAGGATGGTCGGGTATATTCAAGCGCTTTGCTCTGAAGTTGAATGTAATACCGTTACATGATGAGAGGCACAAACTGTGACTAACCCGAGTATAATATTTTACAGGACAGTGCTCTTATTGTGTTGTTTATTCAGGAAACGGATGGAGAAAATGAGAAAGCTTTGTAATTAGTATAAAACGTCACGTCTGCGTTTCTGCCGGCTGGTTCGACTGCTTTGGATTAAAAAGCTTCTTTCTTTTTTCTTTCTGAATCATAACATCAGGCTACATGACTTCGGGCTGTAGGTGCGGCCGACTTGTCACCTCTGAAGATGTCCAATATAAGGAACAGCAAATTGTGCAACAATTTTCCCATCTGTCAGTCCGCACTTTTTGGATGCAGTTAGAAAATAACCCGAGCTGCACACTGCAACTGCAAACCAAGAATAGATTGTAGTTCATTTGATTAATTCTCCACCCGTTATTTTTAACACGGGTTAAATCGGTATTTGTAAGCGTGCACGCCGACATCGCCGCGACGATACCGCCAGGGTGGCGTCGTGTTTGCTAACAGTGGCGCTTCACTGATTCGGTTTGGCCGAGCTGCAGTTTGACAATCCATTACCGTAATAGAGCCGCGATATCGGAGACGAGGGGGCAAGCACTGTGACTCGTCTCTTATTTCATTTTCTCTCAATCTGAGCTATTAAAAGACCATTTCAAATACAACACTATGAATATACTTTCAGTGTCAGATGTTCTATTTACTAAAGCCAAATTTTAAAAACCACCCCGCCCTAATTGTGAACCGGAGGAGTGTGAACCCGGTGTCCTCCCCGCTCCCTTTTGAAATGCCAGTTTGAAGTTCATTTAAAACCGGTGACCTCGCTCGTGCCGGCTACAGAAGAAGAGATGTAATCCGACCCGTCATACTGAACCGAGGGGACCCGTCGCCGGCTGAAACGCCGCGAAGCAGGTCGGGTAACCTGCCAGTGAGGAGAAGCCTCGCAGTGGTATTAGCGGAAAGGGTGTTAACCGGGGGAGTCCTGACCTTTGACCTGTGCCTTGCTGCCGCGGCGGAGTTAAAGAAGGAAAGTCTTCTGAGAACTCCGAACTCGGTTATCGCTCAGTTTCCAGACTTTGCCCCGCCCGGCGTTTCAAGGATTGGGATATATTTCCAACGATGCCTATCTTCACGCAAAAAAAAAAAAAAAAAATCGGCGTCGTTGTCCATCCCAGACATCTAAATCTGTCCGGAGTTGTAGGCAGCGACAGAGAAAATGATCTACACTCCGGACGAGATTATCCCGCGCAATAATCCTGTCTTTCATGACCAAGACGAGACAACAACAAAAAATAGATTAAAAATGGGAAGCGTGCAGTTCAGATTATGAGATTTTTGGCCTCGAGTTCATCGGGGGGGGGGGGTGTGAACTGTCGCCGTCAATTACTGTCAATAAGTTTGAGATTAAAAGCAGCAGCACCTGCTCTTCACCGTCCAAATATATGGGTGGATGATATTACAGGATATTTGACCTACTCGGTATCTCGGTGTTAATTATAAACCAGGTGACATCAAAAGTTTTCCGAGCCCGTTCCTGTTGCAGCCGCAGCGGGAGGAAGCTATAAATTACGTGAGTAAATACACCCAAGTAACGTTGCTTGATCAACATCAGCACCTGAGTTGCGCGTGTTTTCGGTGACCGCCGTTACGTGAATATTTAGCGATTTCACCGTGGACCTGAAACTTGAGCGGAGAAACATCAAATCTTGCACTAAATTTGGGAAATTGCCAACGGAGACCTCTCGAAACGCTTCAGAAGGTCTTCGGGGGTTGTGTCACCGTGAATTCGTCCCCCAGAGGTACACCGTCAACACCGAGTTCCTGCTTTGACCAATCCGAAGGCGTCTGGGGGGGCGAAAACATTTGCTGCGGACTACATGAGCCGTGGCGCCATGGCAACAGTGCATCAACTCAAGAGTGTGTTGAAAACGAATGAGTTTCTCGCCTGCAGAAACACAATCGTAGCTCCCCACCACCCCTGATCACTGGATTCGGCTCCCTGTGACTTCTTTTCTGTTTTCCAAAAAAATTTATACTAGAAATTCTAACTCTCTGCTCAAGTTTCAGGTCCATGGCGAGATTGCAAATGCCCGACGTCACCAGCGACCGCAATAAACACGGGCGCTGACGTTGATCAGGCGACGTACCCTGGAATACCTGTCGATGCGAATCATTCCCTTCCACCTGTTTCATGCCCGCGGCTGCGATACGCTCCGTTTGTGCGCAACAGGAACAGGTTGTGAACTCTTAACACCCTTCACAACTTCTCCGATTCCAATTGTGCAAGTTCTTAAATTGCAAATATTGCCGAATTCATTTGAGTTTTTGTCCGACTAATCAGCGGAACAATTGTCGAAGCTCTGATCTGATTATTTCAAGATGGGTTCGTCGTAGAAGGATTCAATCTGAAGGTTGAAATATTAGCACCCATGAAATCCTTGCAGAAAGCGCTTTGGTGCACAAGTTGAGCACGACACGATGCACTTTCTTTTTTTTCTTTTTTTTTTTTGGAGCTTTCTGTAGACCTGCAACAAATCCCAGATATCCAGTTCTGTCCACGCTGCGTCTCAAAGTACACAACCTGTCAGTGTGTTAATCACCGTGTTCCTTGACTCGATATGTCCCTCCGCTGCTTTTATATCCCGTCGGGATCGTAAATCCTGGTGTTTCATACGTTATCTCTCTCTGGCATGTTGGTAAGAGCAGGAGTATTTCTGCTGTTTTTTTTTTTTCTCAATCTCAACCGTTTTCAGTTTTTCTTTTCTTTTCTTTTCGTTTTTTTGTTTGGTTTTTTTGCTTCTTTAATGTGCTAAAGATTTCCCGTCCGGTGATATTCAGCCCCTCGAATGTCAAACTTCCAGCGGGGAAACCACAATTCCCCTAATAAATGATGCGGGGTGGCTCATCACGTCCGTAGATCCAACGTACAACAACAACAACAACAACAACAAAGATTATTCTCAGGAGATGAGATTTTCCCATCCTTCCCACACTCCGGCTTTACGCTTCGTCCCGATAGCGACTGCAGATTGTTTGCGTTGTCGTAGCTCGACGATTAGCTGGGTTATCTGGAACAGGCAATGAGCGAGCGCCAACGCAAACAAACAAACTATAACCGCCGAGCACACATTTGAAACGGACTTCAGGCTGCAGACGACGGGAGGTTCTTCCTGCCTGCGCTGCTTTCCGCAAACCTGTGCAGCCTCCCCCTGCGTGAACTTTCAAGTTTTGACGAGTTCATGTTGGAGCCGAAACGACTAAATCGATCGACAGAAAATCAATCGATCTTCAATTATTACGATAATTAAGGAGTCGGAAGCCATTCTCGGGGCATAAATGTCGAGCGTTCCTCCATTTTTAGCTTCAACGTTGGGAAGATTTGCTGTTTCGCCGTCTTCAGTAACAACAGAATATCTTTACTTTATTGCGCGCTATTGATTTTGGAGTGTTTTCACATATTCAACGATTGACATCATCAGTTTGAGATTTAGGAGGCGTTGACGGGCATCTTTTTATTTTTATTTTTTAACAGTTTTTCAACATTTTATCAATGAATTAAGAATCCTAATTATCCAATCAGTCACCGAGTTGCTTCCCTAATTGAATCATTCATAGACGATCAGTTTTTCAACCGGGATTCATTCTGGAGGGTCGAATTTGAGTGTCTTAAGACGGGCGTTTAAGATCTACATACTGTTCGTTCTTTCATTAACTTACTTGTAGTGTGAATATCTTGGAGTACCGTTCGGCCTGTGTTCTATAACGTCTGGTGTGGCTTTGGAGGGAAGTCACGTGGTGCTCGTGAAGGTGTCTCTGGTTGTAAATTTAGAATAGAAATTCCTCGTTTCAAAATGTAGGCGCATCAATCAGAGCGGGGCGAACTTGCTGTGAAGTTGCACACGAGAAGCGTCGGATGTCTTACCAGAGGGTTCAATTCGAGGCTTCCGTTGCTTCAATTTTTTTGACGGTTTATTTCAAATCCGTTTCCTTTTATCGTTTATTCAGTACCAGTTCATGTGTGGGATCCTGTCCTGTTCTCTCTCTGCTCTCCCCTCACAGCCGCCCGGTCGAGGCAGACGGCCTGAGACTGGTTCTGTCGGAGGTTTCTTACTGTTAAAAGGGAGTTTTTCCCTCCTTCCCCCCTGGAGGTTTTTCTCCCTTTTAAAGGGGAGGTTGTTTTTTTTCCCTCCCTCCTAGCTTACGTGGGGAATTGTTGATTTGTTGGGTTCCTCTGTGTGATGCTGTAAAGTTCTGCTGTAAAGACTTCAATGTGTTAAGTGCCATGAAATAACCTATAGAACGAAAATTGAATTGAATGTTTCAAAATTTCTTGGCTGCCCTCTTAAGATCACATCCGTTTTATTCCGTTTCAACTTTGTTCATCTTATGCAAAATATATATTGCGCAATAATCACACTGGTAGTGTTTGAGGCTTCCCCAGACTCTCAGAGCCATTCATTATTTTTAATTGACGTATTCTGCGACAGAGCACTTTTTTTTTTTTTTTTTTTAGGGTTGAGGGGTTTTCGGCTGCGTGTGCTTCCAAACTCGAGATTTATTTGACGCATTCGGAGTACTTTCCAGACAAGAGTAGACAAGTGGAAAAATTAGGATGAGGCGTACTGGGTTGGGCCGTGCTCTGCTACACTCACTGCAAGAGATCAGTGAGTCAGCTGGCACACAAATCGATGTCGATTCTCACCGTGTGTTGACATCTCGGAAGATTTTGTTCTGCGGTCGAGCGGCTCGGTGATTAGACCGGAAGTTTGTTTTGAGCCCAAGCGATCGTTTCCTAATTGAATTACTAACTCTGACCGACCAGGTGACAGCCTCCGTGTGTTTTTCTTACCACGGCAACTCCCTCTGACATAATCCTTGTTTGGCAAATTGGTTTCTCCGTGACTAGGGGGTGGGGGTGGGGGGGGGGGGGGAGGTTCCCTGAAGCTGGTAGGGCAGCTGTTCCACACGTTGCATCAGCGTTTATCAATATTTGCTTCCGTTTGACAATGTTTAACTCTGCGTCTGGGAGGGAGGGGGGGCGCGAAGAGTCCAGCCGTGCGTCGTGCCTCCTGAACGAGCAGCCGTTCACTCCAACGGGGCGGTCAGTCGGGGGGAGGGGGGCGATTAGAGGGACGTGTCCGCGAATGCGTCGAGTCCATAAGAGGATTAACGCGATCTGGTTAAGACTCTTTTTCACCGCGTCTTTCCGGGAGCCGTCTTTTTATTTTTTTTATTTTTTTTTGACTCCTGTTCCCGTCGTACGTGCGCACGCTTACTTCTGACTTGAGTCCGCATTGCGTGCGTGATGACCGAGCGTTCAAAGTGACAAGTGAGCTTTGAGTTTTGTCGGTACCCAAACGAAACAAAACAACAAAAAAAATGTCTCTCGGTCGAAATTTACCCGGAGGTCATTGGGCGTCACCGGAGGGGAGCGAGGTAAGAGAGTCCACACCCCTGATTGGATGAATTTAAACTTCCTCGAATGTGTTTATTTATTCATTCTTTTTTTTTTTTTTTTTTTTTTGTATCTTAATTTCTACGTGAAGCGATATTGATGGTCACCTTTTAAAATTGAAGATGCCTTCGTTTTGAAGAAACAAATCTGGAAGGTTGTGTTGCCCGTTTCAGCGATCCAGATGAAAGTATTTCACCGTTTGTAACGCGCTCATGGTTAACGGTGTGTTCGGACCGAAGCGTGAAGCGAACGTTCGGACGTCATCGCTCTGCGGGAGTAATTGGCTTCACGTTTGGTCTGAACGCGGCTTCAGTGTTTATTCACTCTTTTGTCAACGATTATAACGTTGCGGAGGCTGGTGTATAAACAAAAGTTGAAAAACAATGCAGTTAAATGTAGTTGTAATGATATAAAATGTTTTAATAGGACAAATTGTTGACGTGGGGTTGATTAATAAACACATTATATTGCGCCATTAACAATTATCGATGATGTGTTTCGCGCTTAAGGGTGCAATTAAGGCTAAAAAGTGAAATACAGAATATAAGTAAAAGGTGAGTGTGATGTAAGCCTACTGTTTATTAAACCCGACCTGCTTCCAGTCGCACATCGGAACCACAACGGAGGAAGCTTTTTCGCAGCAATAAGGATATTTTTGAGGCAAATCGAGCAGAAAGATCTTTTTCTCGTTCCTCACAATATTCCTGATTATTAAAAAAATAAACTTGGCTGAGTGAAGATACATTTGGTGTGGCAAAATTAAGCTGCTGTTATCACCGGCGACGGTCAAACCTCGCGGTCACACCGCACGGACTTCTTCGGGTCACTCTCGACTCCTTCTGCTGTTTTTCATGGCGGAAATCCCAGACACACATCACGACCGATCTGCGATCGGTTGCTCCCGGGGCCCCAGATTTGATGGGATGCGTACAAACAAGGTCTTTAGTGCTCGACTTTCTTGGTGGAAGAAGCATCGCGTGGTTTATTTCCTAACAATGCCGTAGTTGGTACATCTTTACATGGATAATTGTATTAAATCGGAGAAGGAAAGGGCTGCCGTATTTAACTTTAAATCTTGTCAACACAGGAAACAGAATTCCCATGAGAGAGCGTACAAAGTTCAAATACCCGAAACCCGAGCTGTTTTTCTTTTTTTAGCTTATGGAGGGAAAGAGTTTACTTTTAAAGTGTCCGTCGGGTGACCGAAATGTGAAATACCGATGATTTTGAAGAGTTTTATTCGCGCAAATATTTAGATTTGCGCTGCGGGACATTTAAGTGCTGTTATTTAAACATCGAGATCCTGAGTCCCAGAGAGCGGAGGGAGACGCATTCGGGCCCCGGGTGGAATTCGGGGGAGAGTTGAATAAGACAGATGTTGGGTGACAAGGTCGGCCAGAGCAAGGTTTACTCGACTGAAGTTGACCCTGAGAAAAAAAGGCAGATGAACGTCTTTCACAGTTCAGTGCAGTTCACCAACATGGAAGCGTTGCCAGCGATTCATGGAGCGTTTGCATCGTGTAATTAGACCACGTGTTTGTTTCCGGAGGCATGCCGGCTAAATGCCTTGTTTCTTTTTTTTTTTTTTTTCTGGGTTTTGTAGAAGCTGCAGGAACAATCCTCCTTTTTATACATTTTTCTTCCACCGACTGACAGTTTGCGAAACCACTCCCCTCCCGAGTCTGCTCGTGCTCAGCTTATCGCCCGTACCGAGCGTGGGAGCGCGGGGGTGTAGGAAAAGTGCTACTCGGCATGAAAAGAGTCGAGACGGTTGTGTCTTTTTATTGAGCCTTTTCCAAAAGGAAACGTGGCAAATGTCTAGCTAAATGGCTAAGCGGCAGCCTTTTCCTACCTGCCGTCCGATTTTAGGCCAGCTGGGCACACCGGGCGCATAAGAACGACAAAAAATTCTCACCTACCGGAGTTTTCGTCGGAGTGTTGCGGTCCGTCGTTGGTTCTTCGATCATGCCGCACCGCGAGGCCGTTTGCAGATCCCGACGCTCGTATTCGAGCCGACACGGACTAAATCCTGTCAAAAATCGAGGCTGAATTTTGTGCAGTCCGATCCCGGCATTGGACTCGTTACTTTGTCAGAAATATGGAAATGTGGTTTCAACACACTGGAATAAAAAAACAAACAAACAAAAAAAAAAAACACACAAATTGAAATAAAATACCGACGCGGTTATATAATAAGATTATGTAACGATTGTCTGCTTTTAAGATACAGATTTGCGCTCTAAAAGCTGCATTTTGTCTCGCCTTGGAGTTTATCAGCAAAAAAAGACGTTCCTCGATGAAAACCTGACTGATAGGAGGATAGAAATTCTTCTTAAATCTGTAGGTTTGTGTGATTATAGCTACGGCATGGAGGTTGAAAACTGATTTCATTACCAGTGATTCATGCGATTCCCAGTTGCTTTTCAGAAAAAGGATATGATCGAGAAACAATGGCAGGGAGAGCGATGACTGGAAAGAGGTACAACATAATGCCTCTTGATGTATGGGAGGGGTCGGGGGGGGGGAGAGGGGCAGCGGGGTCACGCTTCCTGCTTTACTGTAAATGTGTACTCTTTGTGTCTTAGCAACCAAATGAAGGACACCAATAACAATTTGTCCCCACTCCTAAAAGGCTTCTTTCATCCGTCTCGGTGAAACGACAAACAACACTTCACCACAAAGCCTTCAAAGAGAATTAGAATATCCTGCGGCGTGACGGTGTTTTCCAATTCGGCCTTTTGTACAACTGTTGTTGTTGTTTTTTTTTTTGGGGGGGGTGGAATTCGTCACTGAACCGGCCGATTCGACTGTGATCGTCACACAATCTGCCCCCGAAATACGTGGGCCAATAGGGGCCCGCTGTACATTACCGGGACGTCCGGGAGGCTTTTTATCATCGGTTCATTTCACCTGACCGGTGTTGAGACCGGGCGAGCCGCAGCTGCCAGTAGCGCCGATAAGAAACATTTATTGCGACCTCTACCGGCTGCAGTGAAAGAAGGGAGTTGGTTGCCGTGGTGTAAAAAGCAGCAAACGGTTTGCGTCGCCCGCGAAAACAAAAGTTAACGGTGACTCATTCCAAGTCGCGTACGTAAAGACGATTTTTCTGACTAACGTAACATCTGCCGTATCGGCCGGGGGACTCGTCGGATCTTCTCCTCAACGCCGCCGAATTGCGACCGTGTCACGACGTGAACCACGTTTGTTATTGGTATTATTATTATTATTATTACCATGACAACGGTCCTGTGTGCCTGTTCATGTACTGCGTGTCGTCGATAACAGCCTACTGAACCTACCAGTAGGTTTAGCAGACCCCTATCGGGCCGTGTGATATGACAACTGCCCGTTCAGAAGTCCGACGACCCACAAACTTGCCGACTGGGCCAACTTGACCTTGAGAAACCTAGAAACCTAGAAACCCAGCCAGTTGGTGGAGCGTACCGTGAAATGTCCCAATAACTCTTTAGAGAAAGTAGAAGGAAAAGCATGTTGTTTACGTGGTTGCTGTTCTCTCGTGGTTTCCGTTGCATCGACCACATACGAGGACGCGGATCCGTCCGAGTCTCTTTTTTTTTTTCCCCCCTCCGGCTCGGACCGTCGGATTATTTATTGCTCGACCTCGGGGGGGGGGGGGGGACAGTGTTCCTGCGTACAGCCATCGCTCTTCCCTCGCATTTTGTCTGTGCGGTATATATGCTACTCTTCCTGCTGCCCCGTCCTTTTGTTAGTCCGTTTTGTTTGGGTAGCTGCGTCTGCTTGTGTATGTACCGGTACAGGAAAAAAAAAAAAAAAAAGTCTTCTTTTTGTAGCCGAGTGTCTTTCCCACCTCCGAAGCCTTTTTTTTTTGTTGTGTTTTTTAGCCTCGGCTGGTTAAAGGTCGACACCGGGCAAGCTCGACTGAATGTTTGCACTGCTTTCCTCTCTGTCGGCCTCATCCACAGTGTGCTGAAACTTTTTTTTTTTTTTTTTTTTTTTTTTTTTCAGTCGATGGCACAGCGACTCCTGACAAACACTATATTTTTCCTTTTTTTTTTTTTTTTTTTTTCTTCCCTCATACTTTCTCTTCGCACAATATCTGACTTGAATTGATTTTTGTCAGCGCTCGAAGCTTTTACTTTTTCATGCCAGATTATTATTATTTTTTTTTTTATTGAATCTCTCTGCAACATTTCGTAGCTCGCTGGGCGCCTACAGTTATCTGAAAGCAGCGAATATTAAAAGTTTTTATATCGACGTGTTGAACGACAATATAAAAACAAATGGCCAATGTGAAAGGAGGTAATTTCTAGAGATAGATCCAGAGACGGTTAGCGCTCGAATCTGCAGCATTCCTCGGCTTTATGGAGCTTTCATAGCAAGTTTCAGCTCATTCTTCAGCTGTGCGACCCACAATTTTGCTTCTTTTTGTTCACTCTCCAGCTCCACAAACCCTCTGCACACACACCCTGCCTTATTTTTACGTTTTTACGAAAGGGGAGGTAGTTTGAAGCTGAACGTATACCGTGTTTAACATGGTTCTCTAGGGGATTATCGTATCGTGCGATTTCATATACAGTCAAAGTAGTTTTGTAAATATTCCAGTTTGCATTCTCAATAAAAAAATGTTTTTAAAAATAGTGTGACAGCGAATGCATGAAAAAAAAAGTCTAGATAGATAGTTACTTTTATTAATCCACCAAGGGGAAATGTTTCCGCAACGGCAGCATTATCAGCGTTACAGATTCATATAGAAACAAAGACGAAGATTACCTCCATTCTTTTTTTTTTTTTTTTTTCCTTCGGTCGGTAAACACGAACGCTCCCAGTGTACCGTGCGGCCCGTCGTCTTTGTTTTCGGCTGTTTGCCGTCTGCTTTGGCAACATAAAGGCTTGTTGGTACTGTCCATCGCGTGTGAGGCTGAGGGAGGGGGGAGGAGGGTGGATTGGGGGGGGGGGGGGGGGGGGGGGGGTCGGGTTTTGATCTGGTTCCCCTGCAGGTGAAGAGGAATGGTGGGTGAAAGGTCACTGGCAGCTGCCCAAGCTGCAGTCTGCGGGCTGCCTGCTGTGCACGCACACACACACACACACATGCACACACACGCACACACAGAGAGAGAGAGTGAACCGCGGTTGGCTGATCGCGGTGTTTTCCGTGTAATCGAATAGGCATTTGAAGGGCTGACACCCACCCTCAAAATCAGTGCAGATGTTTCAGACGGAGAGACGTTTCGACCAGTACACCTCAGCTCGCCGCCAGGCCGTCTCGCATTCGGTTCACGCGTGGGATCGGGAAACGCCGGTTTAACCGATTGCCCAGACGATTCACGTTTGGCGCGACCGGCCGGTGACGATGTTGGCCGCGCTCGGGCAAAAAAAAACAAAACAAAATCTGATGAAACTCTGGCTAAATCTGGCAGCCCCTCCACGGGTTGCTCTTACGGTGCGGGAGGAGGCTGAACGTGGACACGGATGTTGGGCTTACGACGGTCAGATTGTATGAAATTTTGCCTTTGAGCGGTGGGGGGGGTGGAGCACGTTTCTCCTCAGGTTGTCCTGTTTGTTGTCTTTTTTTTAATTTTATTTTTTTAATATTGATTAATTGATAGTCTCTATGTTTGTCTGGTTAAATGCAAACGTCAGACTTGGATATGTTGCACGCCTCTAAACTTCAGCCTTTGACCCGCTGCACAGATAGCACGACACATCGCAGATTATCTTACTTCCTTTTAAGAGTTTGAAAGTCATCCGCCTGAATCTGCCTGTGAAACAAAGAAAAAAAATAACAAATGAAAAATCTCTACACGGCTTCTCTGGCCTTATGTCATCGTTGCATTTATGCAATAAGCCAATTCCAATTGGTTTTGATCAGGAAAAAAAACCAGACTCGAAGGAAACGAGATGATGAAACGCACCGGAAGCCGAGACGTATTGCGAAATAAGAGCGCTTCTCCAAAATGAGCCCGACTTCCTTTGTGATGTCGAAACTTTTGCACACAGCAGTCGTGTGGTGATTTTTTTTTTTTTTTTTAAAGAGAGAGGGACCCCCGCCGGGTCGACGCAGGAGTTTTACCGCTGATTGTTTGGCGGTTTGACTCTAAGCTGCTTATAGAGGAAATGTTTGCGTCTCATCCGTTTGCTTTAAAGTTACACAAACCACCCGTCCATTCCTCGCGTCGTGCGCGATTAATCTGAACGTACCCGGCTTTAAACACTTTAACGCCAGCTGTTCGAGAGGTCAAACTCCGCTTCGATTTGTCTCGCGAGTTTCGTTCTTCGCTGACTGGCGATTTGCTAGATTGATACGTCGCGCAACCGAGTTCGTACGTGGCGATCGGTTGCGTCATAAATGTCCAAGCGTCCAAACCCGCAGGGTGTAGACGTTGCACAGCCGGCGGCACCGAGTCGCGAAGCTAACGTCGAGCGTGCCGGCGTACGACTCTGTTAAACCGGCACGCGGTGAAAATGTCGTTTTGATAACGACGCAAACCCTCGTTATTAATTCGATTTCGCCCCGAAAAAATAACGCCAAACGATATTTCAAACAAAATTTCGTAGCTTTTGCAACGTGGAGTTAAAGCACCTTTTTCTGAAGATCTGTGTAGTAAAAAAAAAAAAAAAAATCAGAGCTCCTCATCTGTGCCTCGGCGGTGATATCTGGCTGGACGTTAGGTGGTGCTGTTTGTTTTCATCGAGCCCAACTGGCCGCCGTCGTCCAAGAAAAAGGAGTCGGCGCTGTTACGCAACGGGATCGTTTCTGTAGTTGGGATTAGAACTTCTTCGGGGTTTTTGTGAAGACAATCTGGCGCCCTTGCGTGCGTTTACCGGTTTGCACGGTGTGTGTTTTACGTTTTCGATACGTCATGGGTTCGTAACGTATATTTGAAAAGATCAACATTCGGGCAGAGGATACGCAGTTTAATGGTGTACTGAACTATTTGCGCCTGCTCAGCATAAATACACTCTCTCTCTGTGTGTGTGTGTGCGTGTGCTCCGGTGCCATCGCCGTTTCCTCTCCCCGCTAACGGGTCAGACGGAGGGTCGCGATATCTGGTCTTCCTCACGATGGCGTCGTGCGTCGCGGAGCTGCGGGGCGTCCCGGGGGGTCACGAGATCTCGACGCGACAGTATTTTCGTTCGCGAACGGGAAAACCGCCGATCGGCCGCCGGGGCGCGTCGAAATTTGCCCGTGCTACTCGTTTCTGTTGTTTGTTTGTTTGTTGTTGGGTTTTTTTTACTGCATCGCTCCCGTTTCCAGATTTCACCGTTCGCGCTGAGGTCACGGCGGCCTACGAGGGCTCCGGCTCTAAAAGTTGTCCTTAATAGCAGCGGGATCATGAATCATCCCACAGAGGGGCAGAGGGCATTTCCTTCCAGAGACGGCTCTCGGCCGTCTGTATCTTTTGTATTCTCAGGGAGGGCCTCTTCCTCACCGCTCGGCTTTGTCAGTCCCAGCTTCGTGCGAGGTGTTGTCTTCTGATGCCTCTGATGAATTTAATATCATCGCGTTCGTGCGCGGTTTGCTAAATCTGTCGGACAGAGTTTCAGTCGTTATAGACTGTCCTTCATAAACTGATTCATTGACTACATCCTGGGAATCCCCCTTCGTACAACATCTGAGAAGTTGCCCTGCCGTATGATTCGCAGCTCCTGTGCGTGCCCTCTTTAAGCTCATTTTCACTTGATAATTCATCATTGGTACACATGTATTTAAAAAAAACAACAACCAATAACCTGTTTTCCGTTGCCCTGTTAGCTGCTACTATTTGAGATCAGTTTTGGATTTACAGAAGGAAGTTGGGAAAGGGGAGTTGAAACAGTCAGCTGATGGGTAGAAACTATTTGGCTTAAGTACGTATTCTTGTAAAATCGCTGAATATTTGATGGTTTCAGCTTCATAAATTGTGAGCATTTGCTGCTTTCTCTTAACATTATCATAAACCAAGAGAAGGCATTTGTTAATATCACATTTTTCACAGTTTCCGACGCCTCACGGATGAAGCGCTTAATCAAGAAAATACTTGGCAGATAATTACATAATGAAAATAATTGTCCAAAAATTAGAGAGACGTGACTAATAAGTACCGAACGTGTTGTGTATCTCTGATTACACACTGATATAAGCGAAAGTTAATGCTTTTTGTGTTTTTTTTTATTTTATTTTGAACAAAACAAAAATAAGCAATTGTTTTTTAATGTGGATCTCGTCCTTGTATGAGTATAGCTCGAGAAGTGTGCCTTTTAAACCAATTTCTGCAACCTTACCTTCTTTTTTGTCTTTTTCTGTAGTTGGACAACATCCTCTACCCCCCCGCCATGTTCCTCAGGAAGTCCAGTAACCCCGAGCTCACTCATGGATTAAGTCCCGCCCTCAAATTGAAACGACATCTCAGCGAGGATCGACGAAATGTTCGGCGGCGGAGTCTCGGGGGCGGCCTCACAGGTATGTTTTTTTTTGTTGTTGTTGTTGTTTTTTGTTCTTTTCCATTTTAGACAACTGGAATGACCTTTTTATTTACAACTGATAGCAGAAACTTGCAACTTTAATAACTATAAACGCAAATATTTGTCACTGACTGAACGGTTTGGCCGAATGCCGGCACTTCCTGTATCTTTTTCAAATTAAAAGCCCTGGTTTCAAATTAAAAGCGCTCCAGCGTTTCATACAGTCCGGATTTATACTAGGCTTTGACCTCATCTTGTTTATCCAAGTTTTTCTAATTTCCTAGACAATTATGATCCATATTCTTGACACATAAATTGTAACTCTTTAAAACTACATGGGAGGACAGTTTATATATTTCTGTACAGCCTGATTTATCTACACTGTTACTAATCTTACTCTATGCAACCAAACTTTAAGAAAACAGATGCAGTAACTAAACATACAAGTCCCTCATCAAATCACTCAATCATTTTCCTCTCCCTCCTAAAACTCGCATATTATTTTCACCACTTCCCACAGCTCGAAAATGTATTTGACGTGGTCGACCCCAGAGGGGAGAGAAACAATTTATGTTCATCCTTACCACAATAATGTCCACAAACCATCCATCAATTTGAAAACACGTGGGAATACGTCTCAAGTGTCATTTCATTCAAATCACAATCATGTTTTTCCTCTTACCTTTAATGTTTACCCGCCATGACTATATTTTGGAGATCTTTCTGCTTTTATTTCTTGTGTCTTTTGGAGATCTCAAGGACTTTTGCCGCCTTCTCAGTTCAATGAAACTCGTGGAATTTCATTTGTGGAGTTAAGAGCTTTGAAAAAATGACTTGCAAACCGTATTTCCAGAAGCCGCCTCGGTTACTCGGAATAATCAGGATAATCCGCAGTTCCCACTGTGAACAGTTTTCAGTGCTACCTTCATTTTTATGGGGGAGAAATTGTCGCCAAGGATACGACTTTGAAGTAAAAAAAAAAAAAAAAAACTTCACTTCAAATGTGTGACTGTTTTCAGCGACACCAAACACTTGGTAAACAGTGGCCATCTGTTACTTAAACTCTCGGCAGAGAGGATTGCTCAAGGAAGTCAACGATGACTGTGTCGCGCTTGGCGCGAAAGTTGCTGAAGCCTAAATGATGACATCGTCATTTACAAACAGCACAGACGTAACCCGAATATTGCCTAAGTGGACTCCCATCAAACCTGTTAAATATCAAAGTATCGATTCCAGATTATAATCAAATTTTTCCGTGATATTTTTATTTTTATACAAGTAAAAATATCTTCTAAAAATATATTAAAAAAATTTTGTGTACTTGGTGGAAAAAAAAAAAAAAGTTAACTGTTTATCTTAAATTTCTGGCTAAGGCCATATAGACCATTCTTCATTGTCAAATTTTAAATACAAGAATAGGTTTTCTAATGACTGCGGACAAAAAAAACCAACAACATTGTTATTTTGGAATAAAAATGGCCTCATTAAAAACCACGTTCGAGACATACAGTCCTGCAATCCGATGTGATGTAAACCCATAATCCGAAACAATGCTGGCGGGCGTTTCGGTATATTATTGGTGCCAGGTTGTTTTATTAGCTTTAATTGCGCCTGGAATTTTTTTTCCTGTGCATTCCTCGTAGCCTATTTCAAATTAAACGAACAACACAGACGTGACCTGATCCGTGACCCGCGCAGTTTTTCCGATGTTCCCTCGATGTTCTTTCATAAAGTGTCTCCTTCTTTTAACTGTCGTCCATTACGTGGATGCCTGAAGTGTAACGTGTGGTTGAAATGTGGTTTTAAAATGCGCCATAAGTTTTGAATTTGAATCACTGGGGAGGGTCAGTGTGCTGCATTGTGAGTGCTCTCATAAGGAACTGCACCACGTTCCTGTGATGGGGAATGTGTCAAGTCAGCAGAGAGCTGGTAGGTTAGAAAACCCTGCAGCCTGGAATACAAACTACCAGAACAGATTCAGTATTTAAAGTTGAATTTCTCTCTACATCCAGTTGTTATCGAGTTTCCAGCAAGAATGAGTCTCAGACAATAAATAAGGAAAGAGAGGAGCCCTGCCGATATCAGAATATAACAAATGGTTAAGTACAAAAAAAAAAAATCTGAGTGTCCATCTTGGTTACATTCCTTCCTCTGGACGGTTCCAGAAATGTGTTTGTTGGCCGTGTTTATTACATTTTTTTTACTTCGGTGGATGTAAATGTGAAGAACTTCCCCTCGCTGATTGAAACATTGACCTTTTCACAGTCAATGTAAGATTGCGTTTTCATCAGGCTCCACTCTGAATGAATGCATTACCCTTTCCTAATTGAGCCACGTAAACACAAGACGGGTAAACAAACATGAACCTAAAGCGAGGCGACTTTGACTGATTTGATTGTGTTGTTAAACCAGGTTTGGTACCACGTTTTTGTTTCTAAATTCAGATGAGGTTTTCTTCCCAGTGCTAAAATTGTAGCTAGTCTGCAAGCACTGAGTGTATTTAAAAGTGGATGTGGCTTTTGGGTCTGAAAAATGAGGCCAATGAGGAGGTGCAATAAACTGCAACACCACTGAATGCCACTAGGGGTTCGCTCCAAAAAGACTCTGTTTCCATAGACTTCCATTCAACTTAACTCGTGAAATACAAAGCCTATACGTTTTTTTTCCATACGTCATGACGGTGCCATTTGCTAAAGTCGCTCCTCCTTATTAGTTTTCTGGCGGTCCAGCTGAAAATATTTCCATCATTAGTTATATATTAGGCCTCAAAAAGTTTAGGGGGCGTGTCTGTTTGATTGACAGTCCTGTGGTGCAGTTCGGTTTCTAACAGTGGGAGGGGCATAGTGTCCTCGGGTTCCAATCAGGTCTAGTCATATTTCTTTCTGGCGCCTCCCAAGCTCGTCCAGATATATAAATAACAAGATGGCGACATCAAGCTTTGTTCCTTTGAAATCGTGCTTTCCAGGAAATTCATATCCTGCTGTAGCTTTTAAAACTAATACAATCACGTCCATCTGTTGGTATATAAACATCTGTCAGCTTTCACTAAACTTAAGACGAGAGCGCCAGTGTTTTCAGTCCCCTGAGAAATGAGGCGCGGTTTTAATTTTTGTGAGAACTCCAAAGTATGAAATGCCTTAAAAGGCTTTGTTTACCCCTTTAATGAGTCTGCCAGGATGAATGAACATAGATTACCTTGGTTGAGATGCATTTAAAATACAATATGCCCAGCTGAACTGAACAGCAACGGCGTGTGCAGGAATTTTTTAAATTTCTCTTTCACATCATGATTCATGCGAGAGACTTGAAACAACATCTGCTCAAGGTTGGGAGCTGACCTTGCGAATACCTGCGCTAAATGTAAAAAAAAAAAAAAAAGAAAAAAAAAAAATCCTGCTCGACACCTCTACCCACCCGTTTCTCCTGCCCTCCCCACCCCCACCACACCCACACACACACACACACACACACACACACACACTTGTTCTGCGAGTGTTGACTTGTGTGTGACGAGAGATTTCCTCTCTGCTGGGATGTGATGGGCTTCAGTGAGGAAAACATTTGCCGGTAAGGAAGGAAGGAAGGACATTAGTTTTCCCTCCTCGCCCTGTTTGGTCTCCCTTCGATTCTCTCCTGTGTTTTTTTTTTTTTTTTTCTTTTTTTTTTTTTTCCCTGCAGCGATCAAGGTACAACTGGGGAGATAAGTGGAGCAAGGCAGGCAGTAATGTGAAGATAGTGTTATTTATTATTGCCTTAATGAGGTCCAAAGCTGCTATTCATACCCGGCCTGCAGTGCGGAAGAAAACAAAACGGAGGGTTAGGTGATTTTTCAGAAAATGTCATTCCATTTTTCTTATAGCGTAGCTGAGGAAGACCGAGAAAGAAGACACGACCTAACGGGGCTATTTATTACTTTTCATAAAAAGAGGCGTGGAAACCAGTTGATAGCAGGAGTGTGAGGGTCAATATCTTTATTGTCTAACAACAATTAGAGCACACGTGACTCTTGTTTCGACTGTGGGGATTATTTATGGCAAGTTTCAAGTCTGCAGATTGATTATCGTATGGGAGACGTCAGGAAATTACATCAAAAATTCGAATACAAAATGCACTGATTTAAAAAAAAATAAAAAAAACAGTAAAACAAATTGGACAAATTTTGTAGTAAATGGCATTAAAATGCTTCCTTTATCTAATTTGATTTGATTAGTTATATTTAAAATGGGTGTCCATTTGATCATTCTTTTAATAAATATGATTTGATTCAATTACACATTCATAAAAGTACTTGTAATACAAGCTTTAATACAATTAATATTTGTCTGATGACAGGCGTTAAGCACATGGTTTTAGACGCATTAACTAAATAGCTACATTGTGTGACCACTCAATTGTGTTTTTAATACATAAGTTCAGAAGAAATCTAAAGAATTTAACGCGTCTTTTCGCTCTGGGTGAATCTGTCATTTTCACTTCGTCAAATGACAAAAAACATTATTCATAGATTTAGAATATGCGACGTTTATAGATGTTTATATTTCTGTTGAGCGACTAATCGACCAACTGTTGGAGCTCTAAACGCAACAAAACTTGAAAAACACGTTGATAGTTGTGGCGACGTTTTTAAACACTCTCCGAGTTAAAATTACACTGGTGGGACGGGAACTTATCCCCAAATTGCTGTTTACATGGTTAAAAAAAACAACAAAAAAAACATTGTTAGGGTCCTTTTTAAATCCTGCATACTTTGTATTTTACATCACTGTAATTCTTTCGAAAAAAAAAAAAAAAAAGGTACTTATATTAGATTTAAATGCCTCTGAAGCAGCAACATTATCTGTAAATCTGAACGTCGGATATACAGTATACAACCTTCCAGTTTATCAAAGCTCGGCTCATCTGATAAAAAAAAAAAAGAGATTTACCTGCTTCAGGCCAAATGAACTTTAGATATCATCTCTCTGTTTGGAGCGCAGCTTTCTTATCTTTCCTTCCTTCTCTCTGACTGAATTGTTCGTCCTCTTATTTCTCCCGAAGTGCTTACTTCGCTCAGGAAACAGAAATTTACACAAGATGACACCACATCAAGAAGTGATTTTTCAGTTTACGGGGAGCCAACAAATCTGCTAATTTAGATGCCGAGGTTGGTTTCGGATCTAATCTTTCGTTTTGCCCTTTCGTTGTGCTGAGGTTTTATGATAAATTTCCAGATTGGAAAAAAAAAAAAAAATTGGTAGAAGAGACGCTCAGTGCCACCTAGCTGTCAGATGTGGTAGATGAAAAGTACAGCTTGTTTATCTGTTCTCTAAATAATATTCTTACATATGTAGACCTCCTGTCCGCATGCGCATCCACTCACCTGTAAGGCAGCGTGTTGTCGCTGTGGTTATGTAATGTCAGGATTGTCAGTGATCTCTTAATGGGCTTTCTCCCCCCCCTCCCCCCCTCTTATTTTAACCCCGTTTTAACCCTTTGACACCCTGCCTGGCTGATGCAGGGTCAGAAGCTGCAGCTTAACGCGATTAACGAGAGCGGACAGCCCGGATTTTCTTCTCTTGCTGGTTTATCATTGGACCTGCGCTGGTGATCGTGTTTCTGATGACACACTGTAGTTTGGATTTACAGTCGTACGGCAAAGTTTTATTAAAACGTCCTTTACTTGTGTAAAAGTACCGGTAAAAAAAAACTTGACTACATCTATCGACATAAATCTAGTTTTTAACCTGAAGAAGACACTTTAAGGCACGAAGGGATTTTTTTTTTTTTTTTTTTTTTTTTTGGGGGGGGGGGGGGGGGGGGGTATCAACATATGAAATTTTGTTGAACAGAGATGAGTTTTTAGAGTTTTTAATCGAAGCCAGAAGAGGGGTAACAGAAGTAAAAGTTTGAAGGATTTAGCAGTACTCAGTTGATACTCCAAGCATCAGAAGTATTTATTATGTGGAAAAATTACCTCACAGACTGACATATTATTGTGAAAGCTGCTGAATCAGCTGGTTTAGTTGGAGCTGGTTTCCACTATTCAGGATTTCAGTCCTGTGGTTCCCAACTTTGGGGTCGGGGACCCTCCGAGGGCCTCAAGATGAATCTGAAGAATTGTGACGTGATTAATGAGAGGAAAGATATAGAAAAAATATTCTGCTTCACCAGTTTGTTTTTATGTTTTTATCTTTTGTATTTTACAGTGAATTTTCTTTTTTTTAATGAAGTCATCTGAAAAGTTTCAGAGGGAATCAGGAACACTTATATAAAGCATCACAAACTAAACCAATGTATTTTTTTTACCATAACTCTAATAAATATTAAAAACCGCCAATGAGACTGATCAGCGTTTTTTTTTTTTTTTTTTGTCAGTGTTTCATTTGAACCGATCTCTTCCTGTTGTTCTGCAGGAAGTACCTCCTGCTGCCCACCAACCCCCAGCAGATGCAGGCAGCATGGCAGCCGACCTCTGAGGTCTCCAACCTGGTCCGCATGCGCTCCCTTAACCTCGGGAAGTCGGACCCGTCCCTCACCTCGAGCCTGGTGAGTAATTCCAAACTCTTTTTTTTTTACCTCACTACACCCTGATGGATTCAGACCGAGTTCTCACCTCAACCCGTGAACAGAGTTAAACAAAAGCTGAATTTCACAGAACCGGTTATGTTTCATAAAAGGGGGAATTTTCCTAAAACATAATTTGTCTTATAAAAACTACAATATCCGAAAGCAGGAAGACTCCATCGGCAGTCAAACCGATGTAAGACGTTATTTTTGCAACCCTTTTTTGTGAAATAAGCAGCTTCTGAAAACAACAGTCGTTTTCTGGAGGCTGTAAGTAACAAAGAGTCGGCAAAATAATTACTCGCTTTTTGAGAAAATAACAGAAAGGAACGGATTTTGACAGCTACATGGTGAATTAACCTGTTCAATCTCAACTACCGACTATGACTGCGTGTTTCGAGGAGCTCTAAGATTGTTTGTGTTGTCGGCCTCGGGCAAGAAATTTTGTGTCATTTGACCTCAGACGTCTAAAAAGGGACGCAAGTAAAACAAACACTTTAATTAAAGCGTAGCGCTGTCATATTTGGAAGTTATTTTTTTTTTTTTTAAAGGGTCTCCTACTGATATATTTTGAGAATTATACTCCCGCTGTTTATGTTTTGCTCATTACAGTTATCAGTTTGTGCACGATCACTGTTGCAACCGCGTACAAAACCTACAAACGTAACCGACCGAAAATCACAACAAAGGACACATTTGTATGTATATAAACACATCAGTTTGTTTGTTTGTAATCCCACACTTCGGTTTTTGAGTTTTGTTCAGCGTCCAGACAATTCGTACCGCTTCCAGGCAGGTGCTTATTTTGTCGGTTTACAGTCTTAATAACGCTTTTTAAGAAATATTCCACATAAAGCAGAATTCCGCAGACGTGTAAATAAAACCACTTGGAAAAGGTGATTATGTTCAGACATTTTCAGGTGATTACGCCTCGTACGGAGCGGAGAACACCCCGTTGCGCGATGCCCGTGAACAGCGAGCCAATAACGTGTTTTTAGTTTTAGTTTTGTGCGTCGTGACTGCCCTCCGGCTTGATGAATAAGACCCCGTGTGTGTGTGTGTGTGTGTGTTTGTTAATGGCTGTTATGTGTCACCGCTGCTGGGCGGCAAAACAAGTGCTCCCGTACGTGTGTTTATTTATAACGGACACAAAACGCGACGAGCCGGGAAAAACACAATACTCGTCAGGGATAATTGACTGTACTGAGAAAGGCCAATTTGGTTAGAACAAAACAAAATGCCTGAAAAATTCCAAATACAAAACCCATTTTGAAGAGGTCTGAAGTCGCGAGGATGGAACCGACCGTCGGCGGTGTCCCCCTCTTTTAGATTACAGCGACAGACCCGCCGGCCCTCCGTCGTGACCCCATCGTCTCCGGAGGGAGAGACGCGATCAAAAGCGGACGGGGTCAATCCGATGCCGTCGAGCGATGACTCACTCGGAGAAAAAGGTTAATGCAATAAAAAAAACCAAAAAAAAAACTGTTTGTCGAGTGGGTGCTTTTCAGACCTCGCTGTTGAGGGGGTGTGTGTTTTGGCCATCTGACACCGACACCCTCCGCGATCCGAGAAAAACAACAACAACAACAACAAAAAAAAAACAACAACCTGCTGTAACCTGAACCGGAGGAGGTCAGAGTGTTTCTCAGATGGCCGCTGACATCACGCTGACCCCGTTTACACTAATAACGCAGCGCTGCTAGTACAGTGTGTCCTTCTGTCGACCGTTCTCGACATGCAAAATGTTAAAAAATAAAAATAAAAAAAATACCCACAAAGCATTGCAGTTGTAAATATTCTCCTGCTCTAATGTGTAAAATTGACTGAGTACAAGTCAAGTATCTGCGCTCATTCCCTCCACTTGGGGGCGCTGGTGCATTTTTAGTGCTTTGAATTTAAGTGCATGTGCACCCCTGTGCTTGTAAAAGCCACTAATTAACCCCCGTGGTTTTTGGTTCCCCCCCCCCCCCCCCCCACGTCCCCCTGCGGTGTGAAGGAACACACGACTTGCTGAGACATAATTGTCCTCCAGCGGACACGTCCCCCAGCTCGGGTTTTGTCGACTCAATTTCAGTTCTTGCATCTTTGATGACCTCGGGGAGTCTTTTAACGTCGCCGACTTTGCCTAAAAAAAAACCCCCAGTGCGAACACGTTGTGATTCTCTGAAGGAAACGCTGGCGCTCACGAGGTGAGGATAATTTAGCAGCAGAGAGGTTAAACGGTCTCCAGCCGCACGTTGTTCGTTCGCCGACCCTTTTGTGTCCGAACGGCGAACGTCCACCGCAAACCGTTTTCCACCGCGGCCTCTGTTTGCCAATAAAGCGCAGAAACTCAGCCGCTCGCAAGCAGTCCGTCCGTCGGCGTGGGAGCAGAGGAACGTCTTTGAAACCGGTGAGCACTTCCAAAATATTTCGCGCGAACCTGCTACGAAGTGTGACCGCTTCGCCTTTTGTCCTCTTAACTCCGTCGCGGGTTTCAAAGGGACATTACACCGAGAGAAAACACTGTGAATCTTTTATGATCGCGATCGTGTCGCTGCCGTCTCTCGCCAAAAGTAGAATTGAAGCCGATTCTGTCACTTTGTGTCTGAATTTTGACCACGATCATGGAATTAAATAGAAATCGAATGAATCCTTTTAAACCTTAAAAAACAAAAAGGAGTTTAAATTTAGTGTTTTTGAATACTGCGTGAAACCAGAAAACCTTTTTCTAACCCGGAGAAGAATTTTAGTTTTCTAAAGGTGTACCTGTTTACACCCCCACAGTCTTTTTTTTTTTTTTTGTATGTCATATGTATACCACACGTGTCCCGATATCATCTGTCTGACCGGAGCTCTAACGTTATCATCTGCCTATTCTGTCCCCGCTGTCCGCGTGTTGGCCGGCGACTCGGCCAACACGAAAAATTAAACGCTGTTGACCCGCCGCTCGGATACCGTCTCCTTCCTGTGGACTCGGGCCGAACGTCTGATGTGTTGGCTACATCTTAATGGTATCTTTCGGAGTCGGCTGCGCTGACACCTCCGGGGGAGGGGAGGGGAGGGGATCGGTGGGGTGGGGAGGAGGGGGAGGGGAGGGAGGGTGTGTTCATCTGCAGCCACTGTATTATCCTGCCTCCACAATGAGCTCGGGAAGAGACGGTGGACCGGTTGACCTTGGGAGAGAAGCACGGGGGGACAACCTCAGATTTATTATCCTTTCCTTTTTAGTTTTAATTTGTTCAAATTTGACAGTAAAAAAACAACAACAACAACAACAAAAAAATGTTTTGGGGGGTTAATTTTGTCCCACGACGCGGTGTCGAGACGAAAACTCGTAAACGGGGGGATGGAGGGGGGGGGGGGGCACTTAAAAGGAGCGAAAGCGACGCCTGTCACTCCCTCAGGCGGCGAGGCATTTGTCATAATGACGGTTTATATGACTGGGAGAGCGCGCCGGTCGCTGGCCTCGCAGACAGTGAATGAATGGAGGTCTGCCAGCGAGCGGATTGTGTTACGGCATGTCATTGTTGTCACTTCTAACCGCGGTCACATTTGGCAGTCGCGCACTCGTGTCTGGAGAGATTCGCTGTAATTGACGGTTGGATTTGTTTACCGCTGGTATCGGTTTAAAATCGGGGAAACTCTCGACACGGAGTCGGTTCAGGCTCAGGCTTCTTTTTTTTGAAAAAGTGACAATATTTTAAAAAAGATGGATCGCTGTGGCCTGCAAGAAAATGTCATGTTTAATTTGAGATTTTGCTCTTTACTGTAGAGAATTCCTTTCATATTGCTTCACAGTTTGACTGAAGAAACCAAAACGGTTCTGTAGTTAAAAAGAAAATCACTGTAGAAAATGTTTCTTTTAAAGATGTTGATAGTCAAAAATTTTTTTCATTTCGTCAGCTGGTTTTGAAGTTCAATGACAAAACGGCAACAGCAACAAAATCTGTCCACTTTTTTGTAACTTGTTTCTGACCACTCAACCACGATTTTTTTTTAACGAAATATCAAATACTCGATAAATAGTCAATCAATTCAGAGCGATTTTCGAGTAGTTGGCTTGAATTTCCCATCCAACAGCTTGATATTTGTGGTTTTAATGCAGCAAATGCTGCTTGAATTACTATTAAATTTGGTACATATTCAACTGGACATTCAAACCCCAGAGGAACCCATATAAAATTGGAGCGTATGCTTTTCTTAAACTTAACGCGTAACAAGCGTGCGCGAGGGTGTCCGCTTTTATTTCAACCGGCAAATACAACCACGCCGACGTCTTAAACTAAGATTGTAACACGATGTGCGATACCCGCTGAATGTTAAAGCGGCCTCGTGAGCATGTTGACGTTTGGCCTGTCACAGTTCATTTGAGCTGACTGCCAACATTTTGTATAATCGTCCAAAAACATTTTCCTTTCGTGTTATATTTCCGTCACTGTTTCATCGTCGTTGCGTCCTCTTCCTCGTCCGCCGTTTAACGACACGCGAGTGGCGAAATGGCGCCACCCGGTGTTCATCTTGAGGCACTCGACTTCAAATATTCCACCAACCGCATTTTGACGAGCATCTGTTGACGTTGACATCGTGGATTTAGTTGCGAAGCCAAAACACCGACAGCACATTTTGGTTTTAAGCCAAGGTAAAAAATAAAAATAAAAAAGGGAGAGTCCAGATTTGTTGGATTTGCAGCAACAAAGTTGAAGTCAAAGTAAAATGAAAATGAAAAAGACAATTACTTTGTTCTTTTGAATTTTTTGCATGGCAAAAATAAACCCTCGTTGATATCAGCATTTCTAACCTCTTTTTTCAGTTTGTCAGGCCTGTTATTGTTTTGTTATTTATCCAATATATTTCTGAGACACCCCTTTGATCTATCTTTTCTTAAATACTCTGATATTTACTCTAAAGACAGACAGACAGACAGGAGTGGTTCTGTATTTTTTATTTATTTTTCTACCGCTCCTATCTCCTTCTGCTTGTTTGCGCCTCGGTTGCACAGGTTTTAACCTTCGCTTCTGTTGGCCATGCCCCCCCCCCCTTCCCTTTCACCACCTCCCTCCCCTCCCCCTTCCTCATCCTCCACGCTCTCCCATCATGCCCCTGGGTGTGCATGGCTCTTTGGCGAGCCGTGGCACATCCCTCTTGACTGTGATGCTCCTTGGCAGAAAATCAATACTTCACTTCTGTTGTGATATGGAGATAGGACTGTCATAATCCTGATGTTGGGCCTTTTGTGGACTCTCATTTTCCGCCGTAATTGTCAGTCAGTGATGTCCTTCGCTGATATCGTAGTTGTTGTTGTTGGAGGAGTTTGTTGTCGCGAAAGGAAGGAAGTGCAGATTATTTTTCTGTCAATACCGAACAACCCGTCTTATTTTTTTTTAAAAGGCCACGTCTAATAATAATAATAAAAAAAAAAAATGCTATTATTAAGCTTTATTATCAGACCGCCTGCACACATAAAGGAGGAAGTGAAAAAATAAGTTACCCTGATGCACCTTATTGATCTGTTTACCTGCTGCACCCGTCTTTGTTCTCTGGTCTCTTCATGGCTACTATAGGATTGGAGCTCCAGTTGTGTGGTTTTCTTTAAAAAAAAGATATGACCCATTTGCATATTCAGCACATTATTGTGTGTAAACTGTATACTGCTGTTTACCGTTGTTTGTAATTGCTTAATCAGTAGAAGCATGTATTTCACGTATATGTCTTTTTTTTCCTGAGCTGACGGTAACATAATTCATTCTGTAGTTCTTCACCTCACCACTTGGTAGGTAATAATTCAAATTTTTTTTTTCCATGGTCTTCAAAAGGAAATGAGCGTATCATCTTGTCCTAATTCCCTTGTTTTTTTTTTTTTAATGCACCTGGTAGTAATGCACTACAATCGCCAGAAGGTGGCGGTAATGCACCTAAAAGCTGTTCTCTTTGAATTAAGAGCTGAATAGCGAATATTAAATAGTATTTTGTTTTCTTTCCTTGTAAAAAAAAAAACCAAATGCTTTAAATATTTTTTTTAAATAATATCGGTTCAATACATAGGCCTACTGTATGCACAAAAACGAAGTGCAGTCTCTTATGACTAAAACTGTGTACAAAACTAATAAGACCACATTTCCCATAAACGCCGTCACTTCCTTTTGTTCCGGTTTTCCCTTCGGGCACTACTGGCTTGTTTTGATGGTGAGAGGAGAGCGAACAGAGCCTGTAAAGCCGACTGTACATTACCAGATATTTTTCTTTTATGAAGCGAGTTTTGTTCGGAAAGGGTCGACGACATTTTTTTATTTATTTATTTTTTTTTTTAGATAAAACCCCCGCAAATATCGCTGAGCTTGCTCAAATTTGCAATAATTGCGATTTCGTGGAGGGACTGATTATTATAGAAGAGATTGTACATTTCTATTTCATTGTGTTTCACCTTTATTTTACCCGCAAGTCCCGTTGAAATAAAAAAAAAAAAAAACAACAACAAAGAGAGACCGGGTTCAGGTAGCAGCCGAACGCATTGAAATTTGTATTCTTCAACCGTGAGGGGAGAAAAATAACACCAGCTCACCACTGTTTTTGTTATCACCTGCCGTGAGTCACTGTAAACATGTTTACGCGATATAAATGAAACTGTCACTCCAGATGAAGTCGCCGCGCTTTGAGACGTTCGGCCGCCCGTCATCCATTCTGGCTTCAGATGCGATTTTTTCTTTTCTTTTTTTTTTTTCCCTCCGTTGTGAAGTTCAAATGCGACGGTGTCACACGACTTTGCGTTTCTTTTGAAACGAGACAAAAACGTACGGAGAAGAAAGCCTATTGGATCCCCCCCCACCCCGCCCCCACCCAAGTGGACTTGACCCGACATCCGTTTTCATCTCACGAAATGCATACGTTTACACGGCATCTCCAGTTTATTTCAAATTGAAAAGCCGGAGAGGGTTTTTACAGAGTGATGCGTCGCTGCCGTCGGTTGTTTCTTGGTTACCATCTTTGCACTTGTTGTCAAGGTTTAAGACCGGCTTCGTGCACGGGGGGGGGGAAGGTTTGGCTCCACGGGGCTTTATCATATGGCTGGATATTCTCTCTCCTTTGGCTTTTGGACTGATGTTTTTTTTTTTTTTTTTTTTTTTTTTTTTTGCATCGCTTTGTATTGAGGGAATAGACTCTTTCTTGTCGTCGCTGCTCTCTTCACAGGCCGCGTGCCTCCTCTGACCGCCTCACATCTGCAGGTCACCTCTCGGGTCTGATAAGCTCGGGCCGGAGCCGAGGCTTGCGGGTCACTCAATCAGCGATCTCTGCATGCTTTCAGTGCCGGCGCTCCCTTTTTTTTTTTTTTTTCCCCCTCTTTCTCCAAAGGTGATAACAACCTCTGCTGTCCACCTGCCAGGAGGAAATGAGTCCTGGACTTTTCCCAGAGGCTCTTCTCCGGCCCTGCTCCGAGGCCGTCGGCTCAAACTCCCTGCCTTTCGTGGCTGACACCCCCCCCCCCCCCCCCCCGAAACCCACCTCGAAGCAGCTTCGCTTTGTCTGATTATTTTCTACAAATGGCCCACTGTGTTTTTTGTTCTCGATTATTTTTGATCTATTCATGTTCAAAATAACAGGACAAATAACTAAATAATTGCGATCATTCATATCAAATAGCTTCTCTAGTGCTGAAGTGATGAGCCAAAGGTTTAGTTGATTGACAGAAACGAAACGGCTACTATATTAGTAATTAGTGGATCATTTTAGTATTTGTATACATTTTTCTCGTGCTGGCTTCTAAAAATGGAGGATTTTGATGTTTCTCTTTGTTCGATCAGATAGGAAACCGAACGTCTTTGTGTTCCTGGACTTGGACTCGAATAAAAAAAACAAAAAACAATCTGAATATATCACCTTGGGCTGTGGGAGATCATTTCAGGCTTCTTTCACTATTGATTTACATTTTATAGACAAAGTGATTCATTTATGAATCGAGAAAATAATCAGCCGATTTAATCGATAGTAGAAATAATCATTAGTTGCAGCCCTGAATATTTTATCTTTGAAATGTCCATAAATTATTATTATTTTTTTTTAAATTATTATTATTAAATTGAGAAGCTTGAGCCATTAAGTGTTGGGTTTTTGGGACCAATACCAATATTGGACGGTTAAGTAAAATAATTCCAATATCAGTACTTCTACCGATATACAAAACCCGTTATCTCGGCAAATCGTGTAATACAACCGCACGCCCACTAGAGGGAAGCGTATCAATGTGGCGTCTTTGCCTTGCAAGTCGTGTCGATGTGTCGCATCTTTAGGAAAACAAAAACATTTAGAAACTTTGCGCCTCATTCCCTTCATCAACGGGTTTTTGGCACATGACCTCAATCAAGTGACCTGCTTCTGTTTATTTACGTGTTCTTATCACCTATCTAGACGATGCCAGGCATGTCAAAGACGCGGTGCCCTCTAGTGGACGGGAAGGTGTATTACGCCCTTTACCGGGGCTCGATATGCTTACATGTACTTTTATATGCAGTTTATATAAACACGTTGGGTTTTTTTGAGGGTTTTTTTGCAACGATCCCTCAAAACAAACATTCTCTTGTCATGGAGGCTGGATATTTTACAGTTTATTGTCCACGCTGACGTCGGTGCACGGAAACCGTAATCTTCATAGGGAATGTAATAATTATAAATCACTACAAAACAAAAAAACGGAGAATTTCTAATGAACCTCCGGCGTCTATTTCTGCAATATGTGTGGTTTAAAAAGAGTTTTTGTATTGGCACATATTGGCCAACATATGCACCGCTCGGGCTCCAGTATTTTTTTTTAAGTTTTTTTTTTATAGAATGACTTAAATTCATTGATTATCAACGGACTTTCCAAATAAGTTCCCTGGCGGCTAATCGATTTATCGACTAATTGTGTTAACACGAGTGCAGTGACTTTGGTGCGTGTTGCAGCCACCGTGTACAACGGAGAAACGGGGACTCTGTGTGTTGAGTAAACCACAACCCCCCCCCCCCCCCCCCCCCCCCTTCATGTTCCTGCGGCTCTTCATCTTCACCTTCGCCCGACGTCGGAGTTTTTTCTTAATTGCTCCTCTGAGCAGCCGCGGACGGAGCAGCGACTCGAGACCAGTCAGTCGAACATAACAGGATTCTTTTTTTTTTTTATTCCCGCAGGTAATCTGGAGGGGCATTGTTCGAGTTGAAAAAAAAGTTGACTGCCGTAATCCTCGTCCTCTCAGGTTTTAAGGGGGTTTATTTAGAAAAAAATAAATAGATTAAAAAAAAAAAAAAAAAAACGGGCTGATTACCCGAGCACCTGAGCTTTTCTCTCCTCTCGGCTGTCTTATCAGCACGGCGGCGCTCGGGGGTTTCAAAATGAGAGAGAGGAAAAAAAAAAAAAAAAGTTGTCGCAAGTGCTCACCTGTCCCGACGATCCCCGAGCTGTCGTATCGGCTGTCATTCGGGGGGGGCCAGCACTCTCCGAGAGAAATCATTTGAGCATGGCTGGAGATGAGGAGAATGGAAAGGGGCGGGTGGGTGTCCACTTAATATTCACAGAGCGCTACTAGAGTGAATGGAAATGAGTGAGAGAAGAAGAGGAGGGGAGGGGGATGGAGGGGAGAGAGAGAGAGAGGTGGGGGTGGGGGGGGGGGGTTAAAGAATGCAAAATGACTGGCAGCACGGAAACAACTTATTGTTTTTTACAAATGGTAATAAACCGGGATGGTGTGGGGACATGGGAGTTTAGTAAGTGTGAAGATCTCGCTGCCTCCCAAACTCATGTTATTTTTTTTTTGTTTTGTTTGTTTTTTTTTACTGTGGAGGTGTGTCGCGGCGCAGGTACTGTGACAGCCGGACGGATATATGCAGATGTAGATGTAACAGGTTGTGTCACCCGGCATAGCGATTCGGTCGCGGGGTTCGTTTCGGGGAAAGAAGGAAGTGTTTTTTTTTTGTTTTGTTTTGTTTTTTGTCCCGTGGTGTTTTCCCAGCAGGTTTGAGAGCTCTTCGGGAGGAATGCTTTACACACCGAGCCCGGCTGTTAAATTTTTTTCCACATGCAATTCTCCGTTTCGCTTTTTTTTTTATTTTTTTTTTTACTTTTATAATCCCAGCCCAGCCATCACGTTTCTGTCACTCACCTAAACCCACTCAGGTGTGTGTGTGTGTGTGTGTGTGTGTGTTCGGTAGTCGTCATGGGCGAGCTTCCTCCTGCCGCAGACGGGATGCCGCGGAGGTCGGAGCAGAAACAATGCCTGGGGAAGGATATCCTCTCATTTTCATGGTCATCTCGGGAGCGCGGGTGAGGAATGAGTCTCGGGGTGGGGGAGTGCTCCCCTCTCGTCCCCCTGCTCCGCACCTCCCGTTCACCCCTCCACCCGTTGCTACGCTGAATTAGACCTGCCTATATCTCTGTCTCTCTCTCTCCCTCTCTCTGCTCCGTCGTCTCTCTCTCTCTCTCTCTCTCTCTCCTCCTTCTTCACTCCTGAAGTTACAGAGGAGAGGAAACAAGAGGGAGAGGCGTCAGCTGACCGGCCCCCCTCCAATCAGATAAGTTCCGATGGAAGTGTTTAGCAGCTGCTAAGATCAGATTTAGCCTGAGGGAGGGAGAGGAGGGAGGGAGGGAGAGGAGGAGAGGGAAAAAAGGGAAAAAGGGAAAAGGGAAGGGTTAGCGGGAGGCTGGAGCGAGGCAGTGCAGCATGGCTGTGCACCGGTGAGGCTGGCGTGATCGGTCGGGGTCTCCGGACGATGGACGAGTCCAGTATCCTGCGGAGACGAGGGCTACAGGTAGGAGAGGAAACGCAGCCGAGTACGTGTGCGCGGAGCTGCTTCTGCGGTGTGTGTGTGTGTGTGTGTGTGTGTGTGTGTGTGTGTGTGTGTGTGTGTGTGTGTGTTTGCTCTTTTTATTTTATTACCTGAGCACAGTTAAGACTTTGAGACCCCCTTCCCCCCCTCCCCCTCCCCCGTGTTAACACACTGTGTGTCCTGCATACGAGAGAATCTCTCGGCAGCGTCCCGAGAAGGAGAGTTGTTGTTTTGTTGTTGTCGTTTATTCTTTTTTTTTTTTTTTTTTCCACAGCAACACTTTTTGTGGCTCCTCATTACTTTGTTCCCTCTCGTTAAATAATAGCTCACACGGGTTTGCGTCCAAAACAGTTTTCCAAACGGGCAAATCGGTTCTTTCCACATTTCATTTGCGTTTTTCGCCGCCGGCGGGAGGAAAACGTGACGTCTTCGTCGTGTGTTTTAAGAAAGAGGCTTTCCTCGTGCTCTTTATTGACTTTTTATGATAATCGAGAGCCCGGCGAGGCTTTTAGTCCTTTCTGTCAGAAATCGGGATTTTGAGACGTGAGCCGAGGTCAGGACGACACCCCTGATAAACGATGTACTTTGTCAGAAATGTTGCTGCCGTAACGCCACATGTAAATGAAAGTGTAAAAATAGATTTGCTTGTATTTCATCCAGCAGCGTGTTTCATCCATTCGTTGTTTTACTTCAGTGGTGATTTCTTCAAACTCTGCGGCAGCTGCCGTAATGAAGCATGAATTGGACTTGATTTATCTTCTTTTTTTTTTTTTTTTTTTTTTTTGCTTACTCTGATCGGGGCCACGTACGGAGTAATTGATAAACATGTTTTTTTTTTAAAAAGGGGGGGGGGGGGGAGCCTCTTTTAAATTCAGCTCAAACTGCTGCGAGTGTTTGGAATCACAAACTCCTTGCGATCCATCGTAATTAGGATGCACTCCGGCTGATGAATTAAACCAATAAAACAGCTTTTACACTGTTAATTTCACCATTAAAAAAAACAACAAAACGTAAATTCAGCATATTTTGAAAACAGATTTTCCCCTCCTGTAATGTTTTATTTATTTAGCTGTCGAGCAACTCTTTAGAATAAAGCCACAACATTTGACTTTCATGTTCACCAATTTGGTGTCAATGTGTTCCTCTGTGATTATGAATCTCTGTGAAAATGAGACAGCAGGAAATGCTGACGTTTAATTTATGCTCTTTGAATATTTTCTTGATGGTCTTAATGAGTTTCTCTGGAGAACCCCCCCCCCCCCCCAAAAAAAAAAAAAAAAAAAAAAACACCTCCACCTCCCCCAAATAAAAAAAAACCCACCTTTTGTAATTGGATTTATTGAAAGTTTCCCAAATTGTAATTTTGTGCACAGTTGCCCTAATCTCTTTCATTCCTTTTGTTGGACACCTCCTCCTCCTCCTCCTCCTCCTCGCTCGCTCGCCCGCCCGCCTTCTTCTCCCACACAAGCCTCCTTTATGTTCCCTATCGTTGTGCCGGCTAAACCAAACACAACGGACACAACGTGGTTCACTCGAACTTTCTCATGCAAAAGGAACAACACGGAAGTTAGTTTGTCAGGCAAATGAATTCAGCCGGTTCAGCTCCACAGTTTCCACATTCATTCCCCCGACCAGGAAGGGGATGACATCATTCAAGTCAGACCTTGTTTATGTAGAGTGGGTGGTGAGGACCGGACTGCTTACAGTATGGAGGGCGTCCGGGCTGTTGGCGAGTGGTGGTGGTGGGGGGGGGGCGGGGGAGGGGGGGTTTGAGAGAGAGGGGGCACGGACACGTGGAAAGATGCGAGCGTTACATTTGTCTTCGCTTCACTACTGTGAAATAACACTTTTAGATGTAGAGTCGGCCAGAGGAACAACATCTGACTCGATCTCAGTCCCATCCTCAAAATTGTTCAATTAAAAGTGCTGTTTCAGCTCATTTTCTCAACAAACACAAATCAAAGTCTCATAAAGCCTTTTTTTCCCGACCAACGAAACTTCGGACAAAAGTTGTGGCTAGTACCCGGTGCTATTTTTGGTGTCATCCCATCGAGCTTCAAAGGAAGTTGAGCTAAAAGTAAAAGGTCTTGCTCAAGGACGCTTCGACGTGTGGGCGAGAAGAACTGGGGATCGAACCCCCAACCTTTTATGATTAGTGGGCAACCTGCTCCGCGGCCTGAGCCGCTGCTGCCCCGTGTGGTCAACAGAGGAGGTGCTGGGTAGCCGATGGACGGTCTCAGCTCGCTGGGTGACGTAAAGGCAGTTTAGTGTGGCGTTGCCATAGAAACGACGCTGTCTAAAAGTGCAGTGACGAGTGGATATACTACCTGCGGCGGTAAAATTCAAATTCAATCCAGAAAAGTGCCTAGTACCAAAAGTCGATCACAGTCCAGTAGCTGCAGTGCAATAGTGGCTTTATTATCATTTATTTGTATTTTTAAGACTTTAGTGTTTATTCTTAAATCTATGAGAGGATTTGTTTCCTAAAAAGTTGCGTTCTTGCAGAAAGTTGGATTCGAAGAATTGTGCGTGCACGCGTGTCCTGCTGAGAAACCTTCGCGGTGGCGTTCAGTGATGCTTTGGTGAGTTTTCAACTCGATCCTCGATCGCGGAGAACAACAGGAGGAAGCTTCAGTGTGCGTGTTGATTCCTGATGAATATGACAGTGTGCGCAATTTACTTTTTGGCTTTTTGAAACCAAACGCGACTCCCCGACAATTCGCAGGAGGATTATCGTTTCCGACTATCAAGACCCATTAATGAGCTCTCTAAATGAACGGCTCGGCCAAAGTGTGTTGCTCAGTTTAGTACGACTGCCTGTCAGTGTGATGCGTTTGTTTCTAGACTGTTGATATAAAGTGAAGTTTACATTAGTTTTATAATCGTATTATCATAGTATATATTATTAATGGTGTTGATGGCTACGCGAGCCTCACGTGTCTTTCTCTGCTGCTTACTTTTATTTTAGTTCTGCTGAATATAAATGAATGAGACAATTAGTTGAGTGATGTGATGCACTGTTGTAAATAATAATCTTAATACCGACAACAGAATGCGTTGGTGTTTTAATTTGGTTGCACGTCAGCGTACGTTGGCGTTTGTGGGTGTATTAGGGCCACAAAAAAAAAGATTTTTTTTTTTAAAATTTTTTTTAAAAATTTTGCTTAAAAAAAAAGGAAATGTTTCGAGAATAAATTCAAAATTTTGTGACTAAAGTCACAATTTAGAGTTAAAGTTAGTTCGATTTCATGAATAAAGTCGAAATGTTCCAAAGGAAACTCGTTTGGTTCAAACAACTTGGTAAATTGTATTTATTGTGTCCTGTGATACAACATATCCTCTTTGTGTTTGCGTCCAGCTGTTACCATGGATACCTTTTGCATTTGTCCGTTTCCAGCTATTTCGGTCTGCACCTATGAAACCCCTTCCTCCAAGTTCGTGCGGTTTCTCCTTCTCGACATTGTGTGTGTGCGTGTTTTCACCCGATCGACACAATGTTCAATATTTTTCAGAGGAATATGTGCGTATGCTCGGTGTTTTTTTGAACGTCCCTTTAACTAAACGTCTCCGTATATCTACAGCAGAGTATCTGAGGGGCATTTTGCATTTTCAGTGGAACAAGCGACTCCAACCTCCTGTTTTAGTGTTTGTCGTTGTGTTTCTACTCTAATGAGGTTCGGCGTGTATGTATGTATATATACATATATATACATATATATATACACATATATATCGTAACGAGAGGCGTCTGCCCAAACGAGTGCGGGCGACATTGTGCGCCTCCGAAGAGCCGTTTGTGTTGAAGCGGTGCGAGCCAGCCGGTGAGACGCAGCCCCGGCCGACCGCGACGCGATGCTGCGGTATCAGAAAGCCCATTTGCTGTCACGAATTAAAAAAACATTTTTTTTTTTTTGCCCTACCAGAGCTCACCCACCAACCCCTGTTTGTATTAACATAACTAGGTACAAATTAGGTTGTCACGAGAGCGCCGACATGTTGTTGTTGTTTGTGCTAATTTGACGACGGGAAAATAAGTGCTTTCGCCGAAGCACCCGAGGAAAGCTCTCGTCTGAGAGGGACGAGTGAAAAAGGACAAAGCTTTTCCCGTCTGACGGACGAAACAAAACGGCTCCTGTGCTGAAGTGTCCTCGTGTTAGACGGCGAGTTTCTATCAGCTGCAGCAGTGTTGTACTTATTGAAGGGGTCAGGTTTAAAAGGTAAGTTTCTCCTTGAGGAAGAAAAATCGTCTCGAAAGACAACATCTGTCATCACTGGGAGCCCATGTTGATTAAAAAAAACAAAAACAACGAAGTGTTTCTTTTGAGATTATGAGCACGTTTGAAGTTTCTCAGACATTTCTGAATGTTTTGCATTTGATATTTTAATGTAATTTCTTATCGAATCTTTGCACACAAAAAAAAAAAATTTAAAAAAAAAATCCATTTTTACAAACACACTTCTCAAGTGGCTGGGACAAACAACACATTCATCTGTGTGTCGTGCCACTCACAGACTGTATATAAAAGTGGACGTGGCTTCCGGGTCTGAAAAATTGAGGCCGATGCAGAAGTGGCTTAAGCTGCGATACCACCGATTGCCACTAGAGGGTCGGCTCCAAAAAAAAAAAGCCTCCGTAGACTCCCATTCAACTTCTCTCATTAGATTCTAAGTCAGTAAAATTTCTCCACGACTTATCTCGGTGTTGTGAGCTAAAGTCGCTCCTTCTTATTCGTTTTCCAGCGGCCCGTTTGAAAATAATCCCGTCGTCAATTCAAAAATAGGTCTCAAAAAGCCGCGTTATCGTGGGGGGGGGGGGGTGTCTGTTTGATTGACAGGCCTGTGATGCAGATCGGTGGGCGGGACGTGGTGTCGTCGGGTTTCCAATCAGATGGAGTCGGATCCACCGCTCGCTCCGCCCCAGCTCGCCCAAATATGATCACCTCTGGCTCGAAAAAACCGCTCCGAACTAGCAAAGATGGCGCCGGCCAAAATCCCAACTCGAGGTTTCCGTGTCGGACGTTCACAAACCAACGGGCGATGTCTCTGCTGGTTGACGCTTGCTGCCACTAAAGACATAAATTACAAGATATAACACAAGACAAAACTCAAAAAAACCTAAAATAATTAAACGAAATAACATTAAAGAACAAAAAAAAAAGGGGGGGGTGCATCTGTTAGTCAGCTGGCTGAATTATAGAGTTGGTCAAGTAGTCCATAAAGGGCTATATTCATGTATTTTAAGTAAATAGTTGTCTCAAGAGGATTACAATTTTCTACAGAATACGTACAAATCTGATGGTAATTGTGGGAAAAATTTGATTTAAAGTTTTAGAAATTAATTTATCTATATTTGATCCGGCCTACAGAGGGAGTAGAGTTGTCTGTCCAGAAAGCTTTTTTTTTTTTTTTTTTTTTTACACTCTGCAAGTGTCATGATAATTTGTCTGCTCATCTTGCGTCCCACAAACGAATCAATAGCTAATCTGATGAATGTGTTTGTGTCCTTGTGATTTTCGTAGCATTTTTTCATTTATTTAATTTTGTTTGGCACAAATTCCCTCCCCGTTACACATTTTACGGCCCAAGTCTGTGCTTTTCTGTGGCGT
The DNA here is from genome assembly GCF_022577435.1 of Embiotoca jacksoni. Taxonomy (NCBI): domain Eukaryota; kingdom Metazoa; phylum Chordata; class Actinopteri; family Embiotocidae; genus Embiotoca; species Embiotoca jacksoni. The sequence continues at coordinate 12,851,620 of NW_027185230.1, read as the reverse complement.
TTGCCTTTTTCCCCCCGCTGTCCTCACAGCACCTACTTGTTTAAACCGGGGCTGGTTGTCTTTTGTCATCGCCGTTTGCCGGTCCTCTGTCGTCTCCAGCTGTTCGTGCCGTCTGTCGTCTGGAGCTCGTGCGTCGCTTTCCGTCATTTGCATTTTGCTCCTGTCGAACTTCAACAGACACCCGTCCACATTAAACAGTGAGAAAAGCTGTCGGTTAAATGCAAATGACCCGGTTTGCCGGTACGCCGTGACGTCAGAAGAGCCTCATTTTTAACGACGGTAACTCCCGGCCGGTGAGCAACTGGATATGGGAAGACGGAAACAAATATTTCACCGAATTGTTGGATGCGTTCGCTTAAAAAAAAAAAAGAAAATGTTAAAAAAAAAAATCGACAGATTTAAGCGACGCGTCTGATCCCCGTGTCGCTGGCCGGTCGGCTTTTAATTGGCAAGTTTCTGCTTTGCCGGGGCCCTTTTTTTAAAAAAAAAATGCATATAACTTAATTCATCTATAAAAAAAAAATTATATTTGACTAATATGCTTAATCACCTCCACTTAAACTGTGATTATTATAGCTACAAACTACAGATATCAACTGCAATCAAACGGGCGAAGCATCCTTACAGAGTGATACATCTTCCTTCAGAGAGGATCTAAAGACGATCTCTTGATATAATCTACTGCCCCGCAACATTTGTCACGTTAAGCGTCACGTCAGGGACTGATTACGATGAGGGGGAAAAATAAAAGTCTCCACTTTTCTGGCGTGTCGATGTTTTTTTCTTTTTTTTTTTTCTTTCGTCCCTGACTGAAACCTCTCCAGGTTTTCGCAGCTCAGTAACTCGGGTGCGTCCGCTGGGAAATGTGAGGCGCTCTTCTGTGAATCCTCATTTAGACAAACCTGCTTTGTCTGTTCGGAGATCGATGTCTGCAGGTTATGTCCAACCGGGCAGGTAAAATAAAAAAATACAAAATTTGGTTTCCCAGACGGTCGACCGCTTTTCTTCAAACCGCGTCGCGCCTGTCGTCCCTGATGTTCATATTCGGCCTCAGCACTGGAAATGTTAACCCTTCACTCTTTTAATCTTCAACAGTTGGTTTTTTTTTTTTTTTGAAGAGGGATCCGTCCGTGCGGTTTTGAATGACCTAATTTTAGATTGGCATTTCATGCATTGTGTTGTTGTTGTTGTTGTTTTAAAATGCCCATCCCCGAGACGCGTTTCGCAAAGTACGGTTTTACAGTGGTGCTTTAAAGCTCACTCACTCGTACCTAATTATCACCCCATTGACGAAAAACACTTTTAATTTCACCTTTTTAAATTAACTGCTAGTTCTAGCGCTTCACATACTTTTGTATGCAAAAAAAAAAAAAAAAAAAGTTGCCAAGTATGATATTTTTGTCTTTCTACTTATCTACATTTAGGCCTCGTGTGAACAGCTGCTAAACACCCCCCCCTACCCCCAACCCCACCCTCCCTAGGGCTGTCTGACCAGAGCAAAACACTGAATACGGTTCATAAAGGTGTAATAAGTTTTGAATCCATATCAAGTTTAAAAAAATAAATAAATAAAGGACATTGTCCGCACATTAAAAGGAGCTCCTCGTTAAAAACGGAAAGAGACATCCTCAAACTTGGAGGAACGCGATGCTCGCCGCCACTAATGAATCGTTTCCCCTCTTACAACACTGGACGGAGGCAGTGGATTAAGCATTTATGACGCCTAACATGCTGCTACGAGCAACAACAAAAAAAAAAAAAGTGAGGATGCCTCCAGATTTAATCAGCACAGCTTTTTCTAAACCGCCGTCCGAATCTCCTCCCGCTGCGGCAGAAATCGATAACTCTCCGGGTTGGGTTTCCACTCGCGTTTTTACTCGTGCACTTGTCATTGTTAATAATAAAAAAACAAACAGCCGCTCACATGTTGTTTTCGATACGATCAGAATTACAGGTCATCGACTTTTTTATTTATTTATTTTTTTTTTTAAACGTCTCGGCCGCTTCGTTTCGCTCCCGAAGGTCAATGTATGCACTTTAAGACGACCTTCCATCAATTCTAATAATGTGGCGTCCGCTCCTTTGCCACACGTGTGTTCGGGGCAGATAACGGCCTCCATCGATCTCGTTGACCTTTCCTAATCTCCGCATACACTTCAGGTCTCTGACTTTTGAAGCAACGTTCAGGTTGCCAAGATGATGAGGCTCGCGTTTAGTTTGAAGTTCTTCAATAAAGATGTTTTTGTCACTCGAAAGAGCTTCTTAATTCATTCAAGGCATGAAAACCGTCGAACTGTACTCTTCTTACAAAGGCGCCAAATGTGAATATGTCCAGTCGGATTTCTTTTGAAAGACGTTTATTGTGATTGCAACTGTAAAATGATGTCGTTTCTGTTCGAGCAAAAGTTCACAACTGTGCAAAACAAAACGCATTTTAACCCCTAAAGTCGATCGCGCATCTATGAAGCTTCTTAAAATTGCTTCCCTCGGCAGTATTTAAAAAGTTGTGTTTTGGGATTTAGTGGGATTTATTGGCAGAAAAGGAAAATAATGTACACTTTTTCTAGTTTTAACAGTGGAACCGTTGTAACGGCGGATTTGCCGAGTAGTGGGAAAGAAATATTTTTGACGGCCGTAGTCGACTTTGCGTGTTTTCTGCTGTTCACACCGCATCTTCTTCTTAATCTCACAGTTTTTTACCCGAAATGCTCTTGGAGACGGGGAGCAACGTGTTTTTTCTTCTCTTTAATTTATTTAACGGCGGCTGGCAAACAGCTTTTACGTGCATTTACCGCCACCTTCTGACGGGAGTAACGCATTACAACCAGGTGGCGGTAAAAACAGGGGAGATAAAAACATTTTTTTTAAAAGTTCGTCATCAATTTTTTTTTTATATCATAACGACAATTCAAATATTCAAAAATTGTGCTCCATCCCTAAAATTAATAATGCGCCCTTAAAATAATAGTGAAATACGGCGCCGTTGACTTAAGACGAGGTTTTTGTTGGTGATTCTCTTTCAACTTTTCAACTGCCTCAAGATATCAATGCAGCTGACCTCACTTCATTTAGAGACCAACACACCCCAGATTTACCTTTTTATTAAAGATTTCTCTTTAATCCGAATTCCAGCTTCAGCTTCACAATCTTCCTCGCCATCGTAACGACACGTCTTCCAAAGCTACGGTTTGCTGCGTCGGGGTTTCCGACACTGAATCAGCATCGCTGTTGATTACAAAGTGGACCAGCAGACGTCGTCAGCGATCCTCGAGCGATCATCCCGACATGTTTTGTAAATTACAGGCAAAATTAACAATCCAGATGTGAATCAGAAAGACCAGAGAGAGCTTTGATGTCTCTCATTCACTCGAGCTGTCGATTCCACGACGTCGTGACCCCGCGTGAGATCGGGGATTTCCTCGCCCAGTCAGCAGCAACGCTACAGTTAAACTAAGCGCACTTTTGATCTGAAAATTCCAAAATAAATCAAGGGGAATTATTAATGAAGCATTACACGTTGGCCTTTTTTTTTTTTTTTTTAAACAAGAGCAATACCGGCTGCTTTGATGTGGCGTCTCGCAGATGAGATGTTGTTGCTCGAAGGCATTCATTGACATTTACCCCCGTGGAACCAAACACACTCTCTCAGGTTCAACGTGTCACAATTGTTATCCCTCGAACACCGACGAGATTACGGGATAAACAAATGATTAAACGTACAAGATGTGCTTTCATCCCTGGTTTGTTACCCCGACCGACTCCTTCAAAGATGAAAGCTTTTCATTCAATTACTCTCAGTTTGCATTGCCTCTTTGACAGCTGTGCAGATTTAATAGAAATACTTGTGTTTATATTAGACGTTATGTTGACTTTAAAAAAAAAAAAAATTGTTGTCGTGGGTATCGCTCTCCCAAATTAGATCTTGAATATTTCAAAAGATTGAAATTAAAGGCTTTTCCGTTGGGTTTTCGTGTCTCTCAGCTACACGCATCGTCAATAGACTTCGTGCATAGACTTAGACTATGTCTATAGACATAGACTTCTCGGAGGATACGCTGAACCGACAATAACCCGACGAAACAATTTAACCGCGAAGAAAAATCCAACCCAAGCTTCAGGAACGACTCGCTCGCGTTCGTCGTGTGAAGTTATCAAATTGCCGAACGCCAAATAACGTTTTTCACATTTGTGTGCTTTTGTATGAAAAGGCATTCGGTGAGAATGCTTGCACGTACAACCGGGTTCCCCCGACGGTCTCTCGTTCATTTAAGTTCTCCTGCCCGATCTCGGAGCTGTTTATATTGCAGCGGTGGGAGTCTGAAACGCCGCTTGACCGTGACATCGACACGCAAGCTCAGGCTCCAGCCAGACTCCGACAACATCGTGAGACATGCCTGTTAGAGGGATAATGAACACGGAGGTGAAGTGCGCTGACCCCGTGATTTAAAGAAAACAAACAAACAAACAAACAAACAAACAAAAAAACTGTTCCATGTCGTCAGCTAATGCTGCTAAATTGGAATAAAACGGGAAATATCACGGCCTTTAAATCCTCCGTGTTCCTTTTTAGAGATCTAATCGTTAATATTTGAGGATTTGTATTGTAGACCGACCTGGGAGTTGGGGTTCAGATCCGTTTTGAGCCCGTAGCTTGCAAACTCCCAGTAGCTGCTACCGGAGGTCGAGCTCCGCCCTGCATGAAACACGCAGAGATCGGAGGATATAAACGCAGCAGAGACTTTGACACAAGAAACGGCTTCTCGGAAATTAGGTAAATAGAAAAGAAAATACAAAAGGGTTGCATTCACTGCAGCGGGCATTTACGGAACATCTGTGTAATTGCAGATAAAGAAAATATCCTCCCCTTCAATTGAAAACATTAAGAAATGCATAAAGGGGAGGAAAAAAAAAACATGCAAATGCTGTTGAATTTTAAGTGTTGTGATACAAAATGCGTGTGATGGGAATTCTTTTTTCATTTTTCACACTGAAGAAGCTTATTCAGCTGGTTTGGGTGGAGCTCAGCTCTGAATAAATGTTACTCAACGCGAGTAGCTCTCGGACACTTTCATTTTGTCAAAGTAGCTCTGAGAGAAAAGGTTGGAGACCCCCGGTTTGAAGGGAGACACACAAACAGAGGCCCATTTATTTGAAGCCTATAAACTTAGCCAACTCATCCCCGGGCTAACTCCAAACTCGGAGCCAGTTTCCATGGTAACGATCAGTGACACCTGCTCACCAGTGGCACTAAATGACAAAAAAAAAAAAAAAAAAAAAAAAAAGGAAAACATGCCTCATAATTTGTAGTTTGTTGCAGGAAAAACTAATGAGAATGGAAAGAATTATGAAGAGACGGCAGTAACGTGTTTTACAGCTCTCATGTTTGTTTGTGACAGGAAACAATCCCGAGTCTGACGGACGCTCTGCCGCATTGGGAGTTATTGAACTTGTGGCTGTTGTCCCCGGTTCGCCGAATTTATCCTCCTTCTTCAAAAAAACGGGACTTGTGAGTTGAAGTGGTCGTGAGAACGTTGCTGCCAGGTTACGGCAACATGGACGGCAAAAAAAAAATACTCCCTGTTGTCGGCGTCTAGAAGCCACAGAGGCTAGCAATTCGGCAAGCTCGGCGGACAAGTGAAATAAAGCAGGAAATCCAAAGGCATAATGGCAGAAGGAGAAGATGAGGCCGTTGGGAACGTCAACATTTTCCTCAGAAGTATTATTAAGTTACGAAGAAAAAGTCGACTTAAATTACAATCCCTACGTTCCGAATCGCATACTATTTCTTTTTTACCTTAAGCAGGGGCTACAGCTGCCATTAAAAAAGTACGTACCGTTGCATGTAGTACGTCTACAATTGGGACATACTACTTCAGCGCGCCTTGAACTTTGACCCTCTCGGTCGTATCCATCGTGATTGAACGCCGCGTATAACGTAAAAAGGAAAAAGGATGCGATTTGGAACGAGTGCGCTTCCTTTTAATGCCTCTTCTTCTGCTCCTCCTTCCTTTTGTGGGAGGAGCTTTAGCGCCACCAACGGTCTCGGAGGCACCCCGATCAACCGGTATCTGTTTACAGCGAGGTCACACAATGTTTCGTAGTTTTTAACAAAGATGTCAGGCAATAATTAGGCTTTTCCCCATCACCAGATGAGCCGGACCTTTACCGGATGTAATTCCTCGACTCTGTTTCTCTACATATCCTGTCTTTCTCCTCTGCACCATCAAAATAAAAGCAAAAAAAAAAAGACACTTTTTATGTTTAAAAAAAGAGAGAGAAAGCAAGTTGATTCATCTTTTTATACTGAACTTTTGAGCAACTTCATTTTATTTGGCTTTATTTAGTGTTTGTTCTTTTTTTTTTAGGGTTGTTAAAACAGGAAAAAAGTGTATGGATTATATTTTTATTGTACTTAAATCAATAAACATATAAGCATAGTAAGCCGACCCTCTAGTGGCACCTGGTGGTATTGCAGCTTAAGGCACTTGTGCATCGGCCTCATTTTGCAGACGCGGGAGCTCCGTCCACTTTTTTGTAAAGTCAATAGAAATACCGTATGTTAAATTAAATTCTTTTTGCCATATTGTGAAACTGCGATTAGTTTCTATGACCTCGAGAGTTTCTGGCATTGCCGTTTTACATATGATTCTTCTTCTTATTTTTTTTAAACACCACTGTTTGTGGAATTAGTGCCTTCACTTGGTTTCCCGACGTGTGTGCGGTCGGAGCCGCCCTATTTACACACGGAAACCTAATGCCGAGACAAAGACCAAACCAAACATTAGAGCTGGAGGCGCGCACGCGTCCGTTTCATTAAAATCCCGTCACGCAGTGCCACCTGAATACATTTTCCCGAGGCCTGAGCTGATTTCGCACGAACATGTGACTTCACGCTGTGAGGCGGCGCGCTGTGATTGGTGGACGTCTCGTCGGCGCGGGGCCGTCCGCTCCGTGGTAATTAGTGTTGTGTTAGCTGCGGTCGTGTCTCTCAAGGAAACACTCTGCCCTTGGTCTTCTGTAGGCAGCAGGGGAAGCCAGACATTAAGCCCTAATTGATAGCAAAGGGAGAGCGGGGGCTTAGCACTTTTTCTTTTTTTTCTTTCTGCTGACTCGAGCAGCCAATACGCATCAGCCCAGCGTCCTGCGCCGTCTGAGACAAGGCGCCGCGCTCTTTATCGGTGTTTTCTATCACGCGATGAAACGTCTGACGATCGGATCGGTGGGATTTGTAGACGCAAACCAAAAGCAGATCCGAAAGCCCGGTTATTTATCAGTGCCCTCTTACAACGGAAAGGACAGATCGTGAGGGAAGGATTCAAAACAAATAATCAGAGCTGCACGGGTTTATATTACTGATGTGAAAGAGAAATGTGCTGAGGGTGATTTAAAAAAAAAAAAAACACCCGGTTTCGTCACATTAATTGACTGTAATTAAAAACAAACAAAAAAACAACAACACGTCATGCTGTTAAGTGTAAAAGGGGGATGTAGTGATCCAAACACGGTGTGCTTGTCTGAGGGTAATTAAAAAAAATAAAAATGATGGGTGAAGAAATATCTCCTCTGGAGCGTTTCATTCAAACGCGTCATTTCATTTCTTTTTAAAAGCAGCCCGAAACGACACACCGGTAGGTGTTTAATGTCCCGCAGGTTCACCGTACCGAAACGACCAAAAGCTCCCGTTAAGTTCTCTCTCTTTATGTGTTCAGAAGTACGAGACGGCACGAGTCCGGCCAAACTCCGAAAGGATGCCGAGCCGGACGATTGCGAGTAAAAGCATTACAAGACGGCGTGTCGTGTGCGTACTTCATCCGTTGATCCGTTATCGGCGGGAGGTTTAGTTGGCCGGAGATCTGCCGGCTCTGAACTTGTTCACGTGCGCGGTGAGGGCGGGTGGATGGGACATGCTAAAATGCTAACAAACGTAGCCTTCTAAAAGCGCTGTGCGTGTTGTTACTATAAAGTTTAAACGTCCGAAACCGAGTACAGATCTGGCTGCCTGTCTTTGACCTTCTTAGGTAAACTAGAGGTGTTTCCTCCTTTGTAGTTACACTATTTGGCTTTTGGTTGGGGATAACGCCACGCGACTCAGTTTCTTCATATAATCGGGGTTTGAAACGGTTCACGAGACTTCCAGTTTGCTTTTGTTGTCACGGTTTTTGGTTCAGTTTAAAGAATGGTTTTAGTTTTTTTTTTCAAATTCATGCAAACCAAAAAAATAATTTTTTTTTCCCCCTTATTATTAAATATGTGATACAGTGTTTATTTTTATTTTTTAATTAGCCACATTAAAGACGTCAATACCAGAGATTTTTAATCTCCCACTAATTGATCCCACAGATCTGCCAATAGAACCTCCTGAATGTAGAACAGAATCGAGTTTAATTCAGTCGGAGCCTGCCGAAGTTTTTTTTTTTTTAATCTCCTTTTCAAGAAGAAAATTAAAGTCAGAAGGACTTTTTAACTTCTGAAGACCCAAATTTTGAATAATTATTTAATGCCAGTTACATAATCGTGAATGCATGTCTTTGATGCTGTCGCGGTGCAGTTTCACTTCTTTTTCACTGTTTATTTTCACCATTGTATCAAGAGAGAGGATCTGATACATTTTGTGAGAGTTTGTTATTTAGCCAGAGTTGCTCGATGTCTTCAAGGACTATTCATACTGCAACTGCCCCCCCCGCCCCCTCTGTATTATTCCTTAACAAGCTTGTTAAAGCAAAAAAAAAAAAAAAAATCCCTCCAGAAAATCAATAAGGTCGTTGTTGTTTGCTGAGCTGTTTCAGTGAACTCTGACCTCTGTGCAGCTTTGCCTTCTGCAGCTGACTTCACCTCCATACAATGTAGAGTATTTAAGGAAACCAAAAGAAGTTCACACGGCGTGAGGAGATTGTGAAAGTTGTTCATACTTGTGCACTTAATTTGCACCTTAAAAGGTAAACGAGGTGAAATAAAGCAGAGTAAACAAAATGTCCACACAATTAGGATCCGCGTGCAGATCTTTTTTTTTTTCCAGCTGTTACGTGATTCAAGAGGAACAGTTTGACATCCCGAATCAGATTCTCAAAACATCTTTTCCCGGTTCTCGGGGAATTGACGGAACCGTTTCACACCTGCTCTGTGATCTCCCTCCATATGTCGGCTGTTTTTGAAGCTGTAAAGTGTTGGAAGTGCTCGAGGTTTATAACGCAACTTAAATCGCTTCCTTAATGATCTCCTTGTTTATTTTGGTCTTAAAACATTTTGGTGATCTTTTTTGATATTTGTCAGGCTATGCTTTTCTTCTTAAATATCGAATAAGCACCGGCGTAAGAAATAAATATGCACATTTGCTGATGTTGCCACAGCAGCTTCTGTGTGATTTAATAGCGTGAAGTAACCTCTCAGGCTTTACTTTCTTCTGTTCGTGGGCGTATTGCGCTTAGACGACAGCAAGTACTGCAAGTGGAGACCAAAAAAAACTGACATCAACCGAGACGCTGCGTAACAAAAGAGATTTGCTTTTGCACTCATGACCGTGTTCTTGTCTTTCACAGAAGGAGCTGAGTCTTCCCAGAAGAGGCAGCTTGTGAGTACCGTTTTAAATGTTACACATTGCAGTAAAGAGACCTCACAACATCACAAAACTCTTCACTCATTTGCCAGTTTATTAGGTCCACCCATTTAAAGCGAATGCCGTCTGATACGACCGTTCTGCAGTCGATCTTCCTCTCCCGGAGGTTACGATAGGTGTGGATTCGACTGCGTGGTCCTTCTGGAGGACTGCATCGGTTTCATCAACCGCGTCCATACAGCAATAAAAAAAAAAAAATAACAGTTAATCATCGACAACGTGACGCCGAGAGTTTGAGGATGAAGTGTGGGAGCGGAGAGGCTTTAGCAGAAAACCCACTCCCAAAAACACCCCTGTCGTCAGGGCGCATATTCGAATCCCAACATGTATGAATACAATGCAGAGCATAAAATAATCATATGGATAATTTAATAGCTACGAAAAATCGGACATGGTGGGCATTTATATGCGGTGTTAATTCACACCGCGGCTCCATTGCTGTTCACATAGCGCGTTTGTTCAATCAAAGGTGTTGAAGCGCAAGATATTTAGACGCTGTGAATTTGTGCTCGCGATGCGGTCGACGCGTTCGGGGAATAACTTTGATTCAGAGGTGTCAATTCGGTATACATTTTGACGACGCGGGCGTTCTCGGTTGTCCAGTCGGCCGTTGTGATTGTGTGGCGGTCCGCAGGCTCCTCACCGCGTCGTAGAGCGACTCTCTAACGTAACGACGGTTTTGAAGCGTCGGGTCGCGCGCTTCCTCAGATGGCATCGCGCTACGTCCGCGAGGTGCAACGCAAAACGCGACCGGTGGAGGGGGGGGCGGTGTGGAGGTGTGGAGATGGAGAGTCTGGGACCTGCGAGACTAAATGGAAACAAAGTCCGAGACTTGTTACGTTCGTGCGCGTTGGAAAATGACGGAAAAAGAAGCGCGCGCGAACTGAGCTGATGTCGCGTTTTTGGTTCGTCCCGCTTCGATCTCAGAATCTCAGACATGACCATTTGTGGCCACAGAGGGCGCTGTTGTCGCCACCCCGGCAAATGTTACACTGTAACTGTTTGCGTGTAAGTTAGCCAAATCATATGCCGGTACTAAAATGTTTTTCCTCGACGTTTAGTTCTTGAAAAGTGTTTGAATCGTTGCTTTGATTCCACCGTCAAGAGTCGGAAGGTTATTCATCACGGTCAAACGCATAATTCACCGCTCTCCTCATAACGGTCGGTCCTGCCACCAGAAAAGAGAAGTCGCCGCCGCGGAATTAAGCCGCCCTCGGTCTGGCCGCTCTCCTCTCTGTTCTCCGGGTTGTTAAAGGTGATGCAGCTTTTTACAGCCGTGACCGACTTTCCTTGGCGAATCGATTCGGCTCCGGTTCGATACAGCTCGCGGCGGAGAAAGAGTTACACCGCGACACCTCGCTGCCCGCCTCACCGTAATGGAGGCGACCCGTCACTAACGCGCATGCCGCGAGGTCACCGGCCGCGCCGGGTTTATATTTAGCGGGTCTCGAGCCGACCTTGGTGCCGAACGGTAAAGGCGGTTTTGGAAGTGACAAAGTTGCCGCGGCCGCTTCAAATCCAATACGGCAACAGTTTCATCTCACGCTTGTACTAATTTGTCCTCGTGAAAATGAGAAAAGAAAGCTTAAAGTGACGTTTATTCTACGCAATTGATGTATTTCATTCTCTTGATTGGTTTTATGGTCAAGTCAGATTTATTTATATACAGAGCTGTGTTGGTTTTTTTTGGGGGGGGGCCTGTTGTGTCGCTCGTGTGCTTCGTTTGAACGCGGCGAGGTCAAATCTGACGGATACAGGAGCCGAGCAATGAATACATAATAAAAAAAACAAAAAAACAACGATGTGTAATCTGGGGCTGTCGGACTCTGCGTCTCCTTCAATGCATTTGAAGGAAACTTGTCTCTTTTGAGCAGTGCATCCGTTGCTGGCTGAGCACCGAACCCTCTGAGTTTTTCTTCCTGGGACAGAGAGCCATCTACTGAAAGTTTGATGTCATTAACAGGCTGCCTGGTGTCAACATGCCATTTAATTAGCATTGCTAGCCCTCTCCTCACACTCCCTTCCATTATAAAGTGGGATGGGGGGGGGGGGGGGGGGGCGTTAATGAGTGTAATTCTTTTTCCACGGCCGCAGCGGTGATGGATTGCGCCTCGTTACGCTGCCATATCCGGAGTTGTTGTTTTTTTTGATACGAGTCATTCTAGTTGAAACTACTTGAGCCTATTTATAGGCTGACCTTAATAGCTGGAAGTCCTCTCGCCGGGTCCAATTAAATAAATGAAAATCAATCATTTGTGCGCAGTCCGAGATGCACTCGTTGGATTACTTGACCGTTGCGTTATTCGTATTTCTCATCATCAGCACGAAAACACGGCCGGTTGCCCTTTGAAGCGCCGAGGTTCCAAACCTGCCCGTCAAGAGTGTCGCAACAGGATATTAAAAGAGGACTTGTTGACTGTAGATTCGGTTACGTTCAGTTTAACAGATGCTGTCACCCCGCACACTTCATGGACCACATCGCTGCGAAGGAAGTTGTTTGGAGATGTTCAAGGAAAAGATTACAGAATTTCATAAATATCCTCTCAATGTCAGTGACCCGTAGGAATTATCTATCACAACTCCTTCAAGCCCAAAGTGATGCCTTCCCATTGCTGGTTTTTATTTACCAACAGTCCAAAACCAATAAATATTCAGTTTATTACTGCAGAAAGCTGCATATTTTTTAAAGGAGAAGCTGGAATTGTATTTTATTTTACAAGAGATTTTCAGCGATGAAAGTGTTTCGACAAGATTAATTTATATAATTGTGTAAATATAATGTACAATGCCACGAATTCCAAACCAAGAAGCTTGTAGCAAGAAGCTCTTCTGCACACTGAAGGTGAGGCGGTGAACGTTTTTTCTTTTTTTCTTTTTCTTTCTCAGCCCAGGTCTCAGCTGAGCTTAATATTTATTTTAATTTTTTTTGTATTTTGTTCTATAATGTTGTGACATCATAAATTGAATACGTTTCATTTGTTTGTTCATTTTCAGTTCTTCATTCATGTTCATTTCGAATATGGCATGAGCTCGCGTTTCTGAAAGTGCACACCTGCATCGTCTCCTGGACTGAAGCTCGACTTCTTTAAAAAAAAAACAACTAAAGCCGGTGACGGTCTTTGATTTATACATTTTTTTAAATGAACTGACACCTCAACGTGAGTTCAGTGTGCCGAATGTGTGGTCAATTCTCCTCAATGTCAAACGTTTTTGGCACCTTTTTTACCGCTTCCGTTCTGAAAATAAATAATTATCCGGCGGCGGTTCATTTTTAGGCATTTGATTCGGGATGTTTTTACAGAAATGTTGTCAAATGGACGCTGAGGAAATGGTCGTTTTTAACGTGCGTCTTCTGGTTCAGTGGATTTTTAGGAATGACTCTCTTGACTTGGCCGGCTGAAGAGTTGAGGGCCAGCGTCCGCTCCGAAAGAGCCGGTCGGACGCGGTCCGGGTCATGTGGAGCGAACGTTTTTTTCACCTCCCTCGGAAGGTCCCGGTAGAACTCGGTGTCGAAAACCTCAAGACGATGTTTTCTTTTCTTTTTTTTTTTTTTATCCCTAAGGCAAAAGTGTTTGTGGCCGTGACGAGGACTCGCTGACCGGTTTGATAAGTGTGAAAATGATGCGTTTATTGTGCCGTGGCCTTTTTCGCGGTCAAACCGGATCTCAAACCAAGCTGAACGTTCGCGGGAGATTGTTGGATTGACGTGTTAGAAAAAAAAAAAAAAATGCCCCGTCGCCATCAATAAAACGCCCGCTGAGCGAATGTGTTTTGGGAAAACGGTGTTTTAATGCCTCCGGCAGAGTTTCCAAGACTCGTGCGGTTAATGCCGAGACGCGAGCGAAGCTGTTCGACACCCTTTTTTTTTCCCCTTTAATTTGTCGCCCGTCTCTGATGATCACAGGCCATTTTTTTTTTCTTTTTTTTTTCTTCCTTCTTCTTCTTCTTCAGGCTCTCCGCCTTCTCGCGCTCCGCTTCCTGCCGGGCCTCGGCTATCTGGTTCTGTGGTTCATGCAGTGTTTGATGTCACCTGCGGTGGCTCTCGGCTCCTCAAAACATGCTCGTGGCAATAAAGAATTCATCAGGACGCCGGATGGGTAAAAGTGAGGCAGAAGGGGGAAAAAAAAAACCCCAAAAAACAAGGGTTGCTTTTCTGGTCGGCTTCGCTTTCTATGTTTCTGTTACTGTCGCTGACTCATTGCAGACATTGCACATTTTTTTTGGACGTGTATTTCTTGAGTTTAGTGTCAAATCATACCCCCCCCCCCCCCGCGCTTTTGTCATTGAAGTGCTTTATCTGCGGATGATTTCCAGCCTGAGTCATTGATTCAGTTTGACTTGTTGGGATCTTCACGGTCCGGCCAACACAGCGTCTAACGATGAACGATTTCTCTGATGATGAGCAGCAGCCACCTCGAGGGGTGTTTCGAATCCCTGCAGGCTGATAGGACACTCGGGGGCTCGTGCGTCATCCGACTCTATTACTTTCACAATCGCCCCAAACTTTCTTGTTCCTCCTCTAAATGAAGCGCAAACACTCGACTCGCGCTTCTGGTTCTTTTGTTGTTGTTGTTTTGGTTTCCTGTACGTTTGACGGACTGGCAGTTCGTGGCGCATTATGTTGCTCCCCTCTCTCTCTCTCTCTCTCTCTCTCTCTCTCTCTCTCTCTCTCTCTCTGAGATGACATCATCCCCGTGGTGACACTGCAACGCGGCGGCGCCTGCCTCCTCGTGTTAGCATCTGTCAAGGTGACTGCACGCATGAGGAGGCGACAAAAAAAAAATGTAGATTTCAATTTATCGCATTCATTTTTCTGCTGTGTAGTCAAGTCACCAGCTGGTGGAGGAGCTGTGGTGGTGGTGGTGGTGGTGGTGGTGTGTGTGTGTGTGTGTGTGGGGGGGGGGGGGGTACGAATGTGTGCAGGGGTGGGGGTGAGGGGTAGGGAGGGGGGGGCGTGTATTAGGGGAGGGAAGAAAGGGGGGTGGGGGGGTATTGTCCTGCCTCCGTGCCCTCCGCAGGCAGCCGAGGATCCCATTTGACAGCGTCAAGGTGGAAACGTGGAAAGACCAAAACAAGAACTGTAGCACCCCCCCCCCCCCTCCTCTTTATTTTTTTTTTTTAACCCTCCTCCCTTTCTGTAGAAGGGGGGTAGGCAGGAAGGGGGGGGGGGAGAGAAAACCAATCCGTCTCATCGCTCTGTGGTGGCTGGGTTTGGCTCTTTGTCAGTGCAGGAGGGGGGGGGGGGCAGCAGGCAGGCAGGCAGGCAGGCAGTGTGAATGCATATCATGACCACAATAGAGCAAACGAGCACAGTTCAGCCATGAAAGCCCAGCGGGAGAGGCTGAGAATTCCCGGGCTGACGCTAGAGTGAGTATTTTACCTCCGTTATCCTGCAGCTTCTCTGCAGCGTGCGCCTTCATCTGTTTCTGTATCGTGTGTGTGTGTGTTTGTGTGTGTGTGTGTGTGTGTGTGTGTGTCTTTCACTGTGTGCTGCGTTAGCATTAGCAGCAGCAACAGCAGCAGCATCTGCAGCAGGAAGTCTCATGTCAAATCCTTCACAGCGAGGCGACAGCGGCTTACTTTTGTGCTCGCGTTAATGCCTGCGTGTGTTTACAGGTTTTGTGTTTTTTTGTGCACGTGTGTGCGTGTCTGTGTGTGTGTGTGTGTGTGTGTGTGTGTGTGTGTGTGTGATTGACGGACAGATAACGTGTCACGCAAAGGAGTGCCGCAACTGCTTTTTATTTTGCTGGCGTGACACACACACACACACACACACACACACACACACAACACACCTATCCAGAGTGTTGTGTTTTTTGTCGGATGTGAAAAAGCAGTGGATCTCTGAAGGCTGTCTGGTTCTTCCATGTCTGTTTCCCCCTTTAATCACAGCCCCTGTCATCAGCTTGGTACATTTTTATTTTTTTATTTAGGTCACCGAGGCATTTGTTATGGTCCCCTCCGTTTTTGAGGATTTAAAATCTGCATTTGAGCATAATTGGCGGAAGAATGAAAAATTGTAGGTTTTTTTTTTTTTGTTTCACTTTTGTTGTTTCTATGCAGAATTTGGAACAAATGATGAAAGCAGTTCATCCGTCGAACGAAAAATACATTTTTCTTACCTGTTTGTTTTGTTCACGTGTAGTAAGGACTGCATGATATTTCAGCCAACAGTATCCACTGATTAAAATGGAAACTCTAATCTGATGAGTTTAGCAAATTGGGTTTCTGAATAAGGGGAGTGATATTTTTCAAACTGTCAACAAATCCACTGACACTTCACCCAAAAGCCCTTTTGTTCAGACTGAAGATGTAAATCTCTAAAAACCGGTCATGAGTATGTAGTTTAATATTTAAAAAAAAAAAAAAAAGGCTCAGTAATTTCCTAACAATGCTGGATAATGTCGTTTTTAAGTAATGTTACTAAAAATGGGTGGAAAAAGTGCATTTTTGGGGGACTATTTTCCTCAGAGGAATAATATACATTTTGTGCAGTATGTATTTACTGCAGCAGGATGGTATATGTGGCCAAATTAACTTCATCATTACGACTTAAAATGATCACAATAATAGTTTCTGGACAACACTGGAAGTCTACAGCTCAGAAGAATGAGATTAAACGCAATTCTTTGTACATTTTTTTTTGTCCAAATATAGAAAAATCTCCAGAATAATCCTTCAAAAAGTGTTTACACTCACAGTATTTCATGTGCCCTGCATTATTTTACGGACACGTCTCTATCGGATTATTCTGATGCATAATTTGCAAAGGCCACTGCAGTAAAAAGTTGCTCACCTTTACACGACCCGACGCTCTGCAGTGCCAATGACGTCACGCAGGTGAAGTTAGTCAGTTTACTGTAGGAATAATAATACTATACTATAATAACAGGAGGGGTTCATCTGTAAACTCCTTTTTTATTTTTGCTGCTTGATTTGCCTTCTTTCATTTTTGTCTTTCATTTTAGTCTTCAGGGTCAAACGTCGCTCAATGTCAAAACAAACGCTGCAAAGAAGCAGACAAATGCCTCCGGGGGGGCCTGCTCTTCAAACACGATTAAGTGGTTCATGTGACGGGATCATTTACCCTTCATGATGCTGCTGTCTTCATCACAGCTGTGTGTGTGTGTGTGTGTAGGGGGGGGGGGTCTGTCCTGTCCTGTCCTGTCCTGTGTGTGATGAAAGACAACTATTCACCACACTCCACTTTAACTTACAGCCTCACTCCCCGGAGCTTGAGCCCCACTCCCACTAGCCCCTGCAGCCCGTGCAGCCCGCTGCACGCGTTTCATTTCTGGAGGTAAGAAATGAGTTTTTGAGCCGCGGCTGTTTGTTGTTGTTGTTGTTGTTGTTTCTTGTTTTTAAAAAGGCCCGTTTGGTGCATGTTGGAGTTTTCATGCGTCACAAGGCCGGAGCTTCCCTAAAAAAGAAATCGTTTGCCATTGAAATGACACTGAAGGAGGACACGGAGCTTATATAATGTCGATACTGTCCCCCACCCCCGCCCCGCCTTCCCCCACCCTCCCGCCGCCTCCTCCTCTCTCTCTCTCTCTCTCTCCATCTTACCCCCCACCCTCCCCTCTCTCTCTCTCTCTCTCTGTTCGGAGGTTTATGCTCCTCTTTCATGTGCTAAGTAGGATTTGTGGCATTTGCAATACATCAAAGTGAGGAACTGTCTCGAATCTGTCTGAATCCCGGCTTGATTCGTTTGGGAATGAAAGATCGCTCAAAACATGGAGGAAATCTCGGTTTCGATAGCGGAGCTGAGATCTAAACTAGTTTTATAATTAGTATTAAAAAAAAAAAAAAAAAAAACTGCTGCCGGAGCTTCAGATTCAGCCTCACATTTGTCCTCGTGTCACAGATACGATTATCTTTTTTTCTGGGGGGGGGGTTAATATGCATCGGTGACCCCCGGAGACCGGTTTGTCTCCTAAAACTCTCGCATTTCGCCCCGCCGGGAAGTGTCGAAGCCGTCTGGAGCTTTTCTCTTTCAAATGGGTCGTTTGGGTTGAAGCCATCTTGTTTGGATTGCTCCTGTTTATATAATTAACGGTTCGCCAATCAGGCGGCGGAGAGGAAGGCGGCCTGTGATTCAGGGGCCTTTTGAAGATTTCCTTGTCTTTCTTGTCTTGCTGATTTCACTCACGTACGGTCTTTAAAAATCCAAGAAGTGCCAATAGATCAGACCGGCTCATCCGGTGGGAACTTTGGCTTTCAGAAACCCCCCCCCCTACTCTTATGGTGGGTGGAAAACAAACGCCTCTCGCCATAGACTTCGATGCAAGATAGTGTTGGAAAACCAATCCGTTGTAAACCACCGGATCAAAATTACTTCAGAAATGGCACGGTGGCACGATGTCCAGGGGGTTATATTTCCACTCTGCCTGCCATAGAACACGCCGGATCATTTTTTTTTTAGGACATGACAGAGAAGCAAATTGTTTTTCACATCATTGTTGGTGCAACTAACTACACGGCAACTCGCCGGCGTGGCGTTATTATTTAAACCGGTTAGTTTAAAGCGGAAGTTTAAAGAGTTTGAAGAGATTGGTTTTCGCTCCAGAAAGGGACGTGGCGACGAGAGCCCGCCCTGGATGACGAAACGCCGGTCTGATCTACAGTTGCGGATTTTCCCACCTAAAGTACATCTTCACTTCTTCCCGAATCCGTAAAATTTTGAGAAACTTTATTTCTCTAAATTCTCTTGCAGCTCTTGAAGCGCTCACTGGAAGAAAAGTCTTATTTGAAGAGAGTCAACGTTTTGTGCTTTTCTGTCGGGGTTTATTCAGCCTGAATCTGGTGAAGATTTGCCAAGAAAAACAGTTGGAATGAAACTTGGACTGAATTTGGTATTTATTTTTTTTATTTTATTTTTTTTCTTTGCAGCTCATTCAAAACCTTCAATTTTGTCGAATTTTCTGTATCAATGAATAGCATGAAACGCCCACCCGTTTCACCCCTGGTCTCATCTTGTTCGGCTCAGCTTTCATAGAGAGTCAAGTGGAGCAGCCATTAAAGTGAGTCAGCTCCATACTCGAATGAAGAGGTGTTTTATTTATTTATTTATTTATTTTTTATGGGGTGTTATTTTTTTTCTTTATGTTCTTATTGACAGTTTCCGTTTTTATTCCATCGATACACAAACATCGGCGGGGAGTGCTTTGTGTGATGTTTTCAGAGAAGAAGTCTGTTTTACACCGTTGGACCATTAGACTGCAGCGTTTTAGACCGTACTGATATCTGTTTGAGAAAAAGATTGTTTTATGATTCATTGATGTTTGATAAATAAGTTGGAGGAGACTTCTTGTGGATTCCCTTGAGTTCTTTTCAGATTTTGTTTCATGCTTCAACATAACGTTTGTTACATGTATATATTCGTTTTCTTGAGTTCAAATATAGGTCGTTTTTCTGTTCTCTATATTTTTATATGTAGCTATAGAAAGACCCCCCCCCCTCCACCAGGCGAAGGTAGTAGCCGACTTTAGTGGGCAAGCAGATCAAAAAGAAAATGCAAATGCAAGCGTGTTACTTAAGGCGTTGTTGAGACATGAAATATGATCCAAAAAGCTCAGTTTGAAGAACAGATCTGTGAGTTTGAAGGCCTGTCGGAGCCGTTTGTCACACTCACAGACAGATTTTTACAACTCTTACCTGATGACGTTGCATTTTTGAGTTTTATACTTTGCTCTGTCAAAATCCTCTGGGTCAGCAACCCTGCTGTTTTTCTAAGAACTTCAACTCGGATAAATGGTTTCGGGGGTTTTCTTGTTGGGCCGAAGTTGGTAAGAACGCAGTCTCAGTTGATATTGAAATCAATTGAAGCAGCACGTGAGCTGAGGAATTGATTGCTCAGGGATATGCAGAATTCATACTGCTTTGTATGATGGATACATAACTTGAATGTGAGAGATTTACCCAGTAAAGATGAACTGTGAACCTGCAGCTGTTTGCATTAACCCGTTAGGTCTGGATTCGTGTGTATACCTTTAAGAACAGGTGTGACGTTTGCGTGTTTTAGACGATGCTATCGGACCTTACTGCCGTCAAGGGCTGCAAACACTGAAACAAGGCTGTACGCATGACAAAATGTCTGTCTGTGAGTGTGAAGTTACACCATTCGTTGGACAAATGCCAGTACTTCCTGTATCTGTTTCAAATTAAAAGCCCTCATTTCAAATTAAAAGCCCTCTAGGTTTTCATACATGTTCCAGCTAATATACTAGGTGTTGACCTTGACTCGTTCTAACGGCACATCAATTTATGTGATTGATGTAAATGAACATGAGGAAAAACGCCATCATTACTCCAATTAAGGCTCTCAAATGGTTTTTATTTCATATTTGCTACAGAGGCTTTAAAATAAAGGTTTTAGTCAGCATGTTTTTCAGAGACACCTCTGGTTTAAGGAGGTTGTTTTCAAACAGTACCATAGGTTTTTTTTTTCTTATGTGTTTTTAGAGGCCCCATAGGTCTATAATGTGTTAAATTATATTTACAAAAAACTAGTTGGAGGTTTAAAGGTGCTCTGTGGAGTCTTTTACCACTAGGAGTGCTATGGAGCAATGCTTTTTTGACCGAGAAACGAGCACGTGATAAACAGTGTTGTTGATGGCGTAAATTGGCCAAAATAAACTTTGCAATCACCAATAAAAGCAAAACAAAGAACGAAAACTGCCAGCGAGCACAACTTCAGATATTTTTGAATTTGGGTGTGTCTGCGTTTGATGAGGAAGGAAATGCACTCAAACAATTGTTCACCACAATCCTCCACCAAGCACTTTTAACTGGACACGTAAAGCACATGAAGCAAGAAAATGTCCATTAACTGTAGGATAGTTAAAAGCATTGTTATTTTTGGGCCTGTGTGTTTCATATCAGCTGGCAGAGTAGACGCGGTGACTTCACAAAATATGCTGACCTTTCCCAGGATTTATGAATGATAACAGATCGGTGCTTGTGCTAATTACATTTCATCCCCTGTGTGTCGTTATGCTTAGTGTTTATGAAAGAGCCAACAGTAACACTCTTCAATCCTTTCTCTTTGCACACAGAACTGTAGATTTATCACAAACTGCATCGTCATATCTCAATTAAGAAAAGGTAAATTAGGAATATTTTTCTTTCTTTATTCCTTTCTTTTTTTTTCTTCTCAAAGCTACCAGTAAAAAAAAAAACACAAAAAAAAACAAAGCCGAGGACAGCCGACCATATTTTTTTTTTTTTCTTCTTCTGCTTGTTACTGTCAGCACCGGCAGTGACCTCCTCATTCATGCTGCTCTCTGCAAGTTTGACTTTGAACCGTTACGAACCGTCGTTTCCTATGTGGAACAGAGAAACGGAGCAGAGCCATAATTAGAGTGAAGGCTGTCACGGCGGCCTGCAGGGAGACGGACGGAGCCACTCTCAGGGAAATGCGCACGCTCAGGTTTGACACTGACAAAAAATAAAACGTGTATATATATATATATATATATATATATATATATATATATATATATATATATATATATATAAAAAGACGACTCCCGAGAAGGCGTTATTACAGAGGAGGTGCCTGTAAAGTGGGAGCGGTGGTTATGCCGGCCCCGTCACGCACGTCGTTCCTCATCTTGTCGATTTCGCTCCCTCTCCCCCCCGAGCTCCTGAATCCCTTCCGGGCAGAGCACTTGGCGGGTGATTAGACTGACCGTCCCCGGGTCTGACTGTGCACTTCCTGAGCAAAAAGCTCTCGAGCCCGTCTTTTGAACTCTTCGCTCTCCTGTTTCACCGTTGCCGCTGAAACCGGCCGAACGGCGGCTGAACTTCGGATCTCTCTCAGCGATACGATTGAGGCGACGCGCGAGCGTGTCAAAACAGGAACGTCGGTGCGTGTCTGAGAGAGCTCGCCGGGGCGTCTCGTGTCATTTTTCTCCGAAGTTACGGTCGCGGTTTAAAAATAAAAAGAAGACGCGTCTCCATTTCGGTTTCATTTCATTATTTGTTATCATATTGGCCTCGACTCGGGAGCGTGAACATCAGATTTGAGCTGCAACAATCAAGCCAGTGGTAGATTTGCCGTTTGAAAATGAATTGCCAAGTCGTCACTTGTGAAGCAAACATGTTGAAAATAAGATGTTTTCAGCTGGTCAAATGTGAGAATTTGCCCTTTTTTTGGGGGGGGGGGGGGGGGGGGGTCATAAATTAAATCAACGATATTAAATTTTAGTCTCTTCGTCAGACAAGATATTTGGTAAGAGCATGTTACGAGCCCCTTTTCTGATGCTTTGCTGTCCATACGAGAGAATAATCCGAAAATTGATTGATGAAAATAAATCAAATTTTGCTCATTTTCTTTCACTTGACATGTGGGCAAGCCCGTCCATCACTCGGATTCAACAAGTCTTACATTAGGCTTAAACGCATTTTTTTGGCTACGTGTCTTGAGTTTTGTGCGCTGCGGTAACTGGAGGCTTCTCTGTGTGCAACCAACCGGCTAGTTGGCATCTACTGATAGCATGAAAAGTCTTCATGAAACATTGGTAAATTGTAGCATCTAGCAATAACGTGCACGTGAGGCATTTAGGGTACGTCGGTAAATTGATTTGAAAAAAAAAAAAAAAAAGGGTCACGTTTAGGGAACATTTTGTTAATTTTAGAAAACAACCTAGGTTACACTCTCCCCCTCTAAACTGCATGAAAACTAAAGATTTGCACTGTAAGGTGTGATTTATTTTTTGGGATTAATTTTTTTAACACAACGGTTGGTATCGAATTAAGTAAACGGGTATTGAAGTCAAAGTACTGGTATTTAAATTTTTCGATCATAATATTACACCGGAAGCCGCATTATTGGAAATCTTTCTTTTAACGTGAGCTGCATTTACTCGCTCATTAAAAGAAGCCAGAATTTGGCAGCTATTCCCATTTCTTTTTACGACTCTCAGCTCGGACAAGACCAATATTTTTGAAGCTCGACTGTGAAACTAACGTGTAATGCTTCGTCTGGTTTTGGGGGGAGGGAGGGAGAGGGGGTTTGTTTTGTTCGGTAGCCGCTTCAGAGAACTCGTCTGCATACTTTTCACCCTGCGATCAGCTGACCCGAAGCTCTCGCACATATACGCGCAGGTCGCCAAAGTCAAATTCATCACCGGACTGACACACACACAAAAAAAAAAAAAATCCGTTCACGTGTGAATACGTGAGAGCAGCTCGTACCTACAGGTCACCCGAAAGGTCAGACGTATTCTGATCCAACCCAACCTGCTTTTTTTTTTTTTTCTTTCTTTCTTTTTTTTTTTTTTCCCAATCGATATTTTCCTGAATTGTCAACAAATTCAAGTGTTTAGTTTCTTATCTGTGGAGTCAACCATGAAAAAAAACAAAAAAAAACAGCGAAGGATCAAAGGTGATGTCGTTCCGGCGAGGCTCCCGTCGAATGAATGACGCAGGACTGTGCGTAATGCAGGGAACAGCTGAGGGAGGAATTCATGCAGCAGCAGCAAGCAGCAGCAGCAAGCAGCAGCAGCAGCAGAAGAAGAATCCAACATTTCCATTTCAAATAGGTCCCTGCTTAAATACTCTGACCCACCGGACTTTTGGAGGGGTGCCAGTTTAGCGAGAGCGGCGAGTGCACAGCAGCATCTGCTGATGATGCAGTGCCCCTCCGTCTCACAGCCACCCCCCTCCGCAGGATGTGAAGTGGTAGATGCCTGTTACATGATATGAAGCATGTCGAGCGGAGGGAGCGGGGCGAGTGTTTGGGAAGCGGAGCGCGGTCGCAGCGAGACGTGGGGGGGGGGAAACACAAAGTCAGCTGGCGTTAGGTGTCACATCCGTGCAACAGTGGAGGCTGTCAACGTCTGACCTGGATCACACACACATACACACACACACTCTCTCTCTCTCTCTCTCTCTCTCTCTCTCTCCCCGTGCGTGTGTGTGTGTGTGTGTGTGTGTGCGCCTTTCAGGATTCTCCCTGGATTACTTTTTTTTTTTTGTTGTTTTGTTTTGTTTGAGGACAGAGGAGGACAGCGTGTCCTCCCTGCCGGTGTGGGTTTATGCCGCAGCTGGCTGCAGATGTGGCCGCGCAGAAGAAGTTCGGACCCAAGGAGAGTACGAGTCGGGAGGGTCGCATCCTCCCGAACACCGACGACTGCGGCCGCCGCCGCCGCTTCTCCTCGGCGGGGCTTCAGAAGCCGCCTTTGCACCTCCCGCTCTGGCATGACCTGGACGCCATGTCGGACTCTAGTCTGTGGACGGTGCTGTCCAACTTTAACATGCCGCACTTCTTCAGCGGGGCTCGCCTGCGCCGGTCCAAAAGGTACCGACTTAACAGTGAAGTCAGGGCTGTACTTTGGGTTTTTTCTGCAATGATGAGACGAGTCCATACGCAGTTTAAAAAAAAAAAAAAAAGGTTGTTTCCAGGTTACTTATACACGTTTAGTGAGTGACAGCTGGATGTTTTGGGTTTTGCGTTTGCAGCAGGTAATCTGAGCTGCTATGCGAGGTCAACGTGAATGAGGAGCTGGGTGTTCCCTTCTTGCCTTATTGTGCGTTGTTGGCGTTGTGAGTCGAGCGGTGGTTGGAGTGTTTGTTGTTGGTGCGGGCTCATGTTCCTCGCACAGGATGTGCCATGCCTATTGATTTACACCGGGAAAGTGGAACTGCTGATTGTTGCCGTCGTTACGGTTCGCGTCAAGAAAAGTGAGCGAGTCTTTGACAAAGTCCTGCTCCTCGGGATGTTTTATTCATTTGGCTTGTTGGGAGATACCGAACGTCGCTGAATTAAAACCGTTTCGTTGCCTTTTGGGATTTAGAGTTTGCAGCCGCTGGTGTCATCCACTTGATCCCAGTTGTTTGTTGTATATGCGGGTGCTACAGTATTGGTGAAGCCCATACACACATATTTATTTTTAATCCCTGTCCTGACCTATTTTATAGTGCAGAACAGCTGAACATGAAATACATCAGCGCGTAAATATATGTTTTCTCGTTGTATTTTGGATTTATTTGAAAACTTGGAGCTTTGTGTTGTAAAACTGTCTCAGAGGTCACAGATGGGTTTGATTCTGTGAATAAAATGAGAAGTTGATGAAAATATTGTCAAATAATCATTTCATTTTAATACAGCCATATTGAAAATAGGTAGAAGCATGCTTTCTATACAGCTGATGTGATTTTATGAGCTATAAAATCATAAAAAGGCTCTTATCCTTTAGAAATGCTTGAAAACCTTTTATTTTATGTCGTTTCTTGTCGTTAAAATAACATCCTGTTTCCAAGGTATCTTCATGATATTCTGATTTCAGCTCTGTGTTTAATACAACTTGTTATCTTAAGTGAAACACTTGAGTTTAGTCCCACAGCAGCTGATCTAGAAAAACCAAAATGTGAAAGAAAATGCAGCAAACAGCTGTTAAATGTAACCTGCAAGTTGCTTGACCACACTGACGTGACGTCCACAGTTAAATATGTCATGCATAGGAGTTAATACGGTGCAGTATGTGGGAATATTAAATCCTCAGAAAAAACAAGAGATTTGTCGAAGGTAAAATCTCCTCGAAGCTCTTTAACACTTTACATCTTCGGATGTCGAAACTGACAGTCGCTTTAAAAAAAAAAAAAAAACCAACAGTCCTCCTCGGCGGCGACGACGAAAACGAGCTGCCACGCTTTAAAAAAAAAAAAAAAAAAAATGTCATACCCAAGCAGCAAGTTTTTTTAAACACTATTAATAGAGCGGCGTGTGTCACATGTCTGACTTTGAATTTGGGTTTGTCAGCGCGGAGCAGCAATTTATGTGTCATTGCGCTTCGTCAGCTCACCTGACAGCTGTGACGAGGGAGCAAAACTCTGGGAAGTAAGAGATTAATCATGGCTTTTTTTGTTGTTGACAAGGGTCAGGATCAGACGTTTCACATTCATCTGGATTCAAACGCTAAAAATCAAAGTGGTTTTTTAAAAAAAAATTTTTTTTTATCTATTTTTGCTTCTTGGAGCCAAAATAAGAAGCCAAACTGCAATCTGGGAAATAGTTTTTGACAGATTGAGATGACTTTGTCTTCGAAAATAATGTAGGTTACGGTAAAATGTAAAATCAGGTAAAAATAAAGCGCGCTCTGATGTGTAAAGCGGCGCTAACTTTGACTTTTAGAAAGTATTTTTAGTCGCTGACAGGAGAGATTGGTCGCCGTGCTTTTGTGCGACGCCACAATGGTTTTCGTGAGGTTTGAGGGTTTTTGCATATAAGCGAGACGGTTAAAACCTCGTATGGATCCGTTCCAGGAATCTCACATCTGCAGTACAGCATAAACACTGGCCTACTTTCCTCCCTATCATCTTCGCCCAGGGCTTCTTTATCCACCCTCCCTCCCCCATCCTTAAAGCTTCACGATACTAACATGAATTTCTTTTCCCCACCTCGCTGTGGAGGTGCTTCCTCCACCGAAGCTCGGCTTTGAATCGTCCCGTTTCAAAATGTGGCACTCGTGTCTGTGACGGGGCATCGAGAGGGCGAAGACGACACGAGGCTTGATTGGGCGGCAGCGTGGCACCGGCCCAATCCACACTGAGAGGGTATAAATAGAGCTCGTTAAATCCGATCCTCTTTGACCGAGCACCTGTGTACCAGATACTATTCGCTCCCCTTCGCCGTCATGATCAATGATTCATGGCACGCTTCTTGATTGCGGGGGTTAGCCCCCCAGAAGAACCGCTCGAGTAAACAAGGGTGACGGGGATTGCAGTCAAAACAGGGGTTTCCCCTTCCGATTAAAGTCGCGTGAATTTAGGGATTTTGCCGCGACAACAGAACCTCGGGCAGCTACAAGCAGCTTATGATGCTACGCTGGTGTGTAGCCCGCCGTCGTGATCAGGTGTTTGTACAGGTGTTTGAATTTCACACCAAATTCCACCCGACTTTGGTTTATCCTCTGGTACGGTTCTGTAATCTTTTGGAAAAAAAAAAAAAAAGATTTTTTTTTTTTTTTTTTTTTTATTTGCAAACTAATGGTGCTTTCAGGCCCACCTTGTTTGGGCCGGACCTTCAGACTCTTCGGTTTAGTTTAAATCTGAATAGAAGGTGTGTCTCGGTCCGGATCAAACTGAACCATAGTTCGGTTTGTTTGCAGTGTGAAAAAAAAATTCTGGATGGTTCGGACTTTTGGACATAATGCAGGGAGTTTAGGCAAGTTATCGTCACTCCAATAGACAATAGAAGAAAAAGGAACTGGAAGATGGGTAAAAAAAACAAAACAATGGGGAGAGGTAGGTGACAAAGCATTTAATTGTAATTTGGTCCGAAGAAGAACTCAAAAGTCCACTTAAATAATACTACATAAAAGCCTTTCTGTGAGTAAAAATAGGGACTGGTCTTTTCACTCCTTTTTCTCCGTTCAAATGGAAAAGGCTACCTGCCGAATTGTCCACACGTCGTCGTCAGACGATCGTCGTCCACAAACCGAGTGTTTGTCAAGTACAGGGAGACACAGTCCACGTTGGGGATGATGACAGGACGTAGGTTTGTCATGCAAAGTCTCGTAGTACACTTACGCACTTAACAGGAAGTGTTTCCAATCACCTTGGCTCTGACTTTGGTCCAGACCTTCAGGTGTAAAAATGCCATGAATTGCTCAAAAGGACACACGTTGTCTCCTTTTCTGTGCTGCTCTGCTTCAACATTCAGTTACACGGGATTATTGATTCAATTAAATGCTAAAACTCTCGTGTTTGGAGGATCAATATCCCGCTGATTTCTCTTTGCACACTTTGTCACTTCACATTATGATTTGCATTCGGACATTTCTTTCCACATATTCCTCAAGTTCGCTGCTTTCTTGAACATCTTGAATTAGCCTCTGCCGCATTTAGCGCCATGAGAAGTTTGCGTGCTTTCATTAATAATCTCGAGAGCGCTGAGGTGTCGTAACCGCTGATTTGTTAACATCTGGTCCCTGTGCATTTCTTCGACATCCATTCGTCATCACCCCGAGGTGCTCGGCTATAAACAAGGCTTCTTCCTGTGTCCGCTGATATTTCTGGTGTCGGTTGTTAAATGGAGGCATTCAATTTGCGGGAAATGTTGCGTAATCAGCATCAACATGAACACAAAAGTCATTTGTAGGCCTCTTCAGCAGAAATATTGACTGAGTTTTGGTGTTCTGATTGAATGTGACTTTTAATTATACTTTAAAAGAGATGGAAAATTCGTTTTTTAATACTTTATTTGCTTTCCAAGATCTTTTATTCTTAATAGATAGATAAAGTCTGTGAACCGAGGTGAAGTGAAAGATGAGGTTTTACTCACTTTCACATCAACTAGGCTCATTTTAACCACTGACTGTATATAAACGTGGATGTCGCTCCCGGGTCTGAAAAATGAGGCCGATGCAGAAGTGCCTTAAGATGTAATACCACCTGGTGCCACTAGAGGTTGGTTCCAAAAAGCCTCCGTGGACTCCTATTCAACTTTTCTCGTGAAATACAAAGTCATTAAGATTTTTTTTCCACGAGTTATCTCGGTGTTGTTAGCTAAAGTCGCCTCTTCTTATTAGTTTTCTGGCGGTCCATCTGAAAATAATCCCGTCATTAATTAGATATTAGACCTATAAAAAGCGGTATTTTTGGGGGCGTGTCTGTTTGATTGACAGGCCTGTGGTGCAGTCTGGTTTCCACTATCGGTGGAGAGCGGCGCAGTGTCCTCGGGTTACCAATCAGATCGAGTCAGATCCACCGCTTGCTCCTGCCCCGATCGTCCAAATATGGTCACTTCTGGCTCCGAACTAGCAAGATGGCGACGGCCGAAATCTGAACCCTGATTTTAATATATAATGTGAAAGAGTTTTTGGTCTTTCACAGTATGTATTGATTGTCGATTTGTTCAGCCTCTTTTCTTGGTAATGACTGATTGCACTGTGATAAACTACAACTTCTGTTGTCTTTAATCAAATATTGTAACGTTAATGGTCCAAAATGGTGGATGAAAATAGTTTTTAGTCCGTTAACATCAAACCTGATGTGACCCCCACTGCTACACCCACAGCACCTTCGCCCTCCAGGGAAACCCCATTTTTAAGCCTTGCGCGACCAGTTTTAAGTTGATGTAAATACTCGTGAAGTCGTGTTAATTAATGCTGATTTGGAATATTGCATTTGTTTTCGTATTCATTAAAGCCTTTAGTAAATGTAGTGATTCGACAGCACAGTGTTGAGAGCTTTTGGCACATCATTATCAGTTGTGATTTATTTATTTACTTTTTTTTTTTTTTTTTTTTTTTTTTACAAGTGTCATAGCTCTTCACTACTGCTGATGTGACATTGAGTCTCTGGGGGCTGTGCTGTTTCACCTGTAGGAGCTTCTCTGCAGCAGCGCTGACAAAAGAGATGAAGGCCGCCCGCTCCAGCATTTCTGCATCATTGCAGAAGCCCGTGTGAATCTGATCGTGCTGTGCGTTCAGTGCTGCAACACAGACAGCAGAGCTGCTCTAAAAGTTATTTATCCTTCAGCAGCTTCATGTTTCTCCTATAAAGGAATCTTTGCTTCAATATTCAAACAAACAGGAAAAAACAAAACAAAAACAGAACGAATTTGTTTTCTGGCGTTTGCAGGCTGCAAATTATTACTGAACAGCATCTTTAAAAAAAAAAAAATCTGTTGGAAACGGTTCAGATCTCCGAGGAGGTTATGTAACAGGATGTCATTGAGTCTCTGACCTTGAAGTGAATTAGTGTTCTTCACGCATTATGTGTTTCCACTGACAGCCTTTAATTTGAAATTATAAACCCAAACATTAAGCGGCACATTGAACAACGAAGCCGCTTTCACACGGAAATATTTTCACTTTTCTCTCAAGGTTAAAGACTGGGCTTCGGTTTATGAGTCACATGTTGTCGATCGCAGCAGCTCGTCCTGAGTCACGGTGCTGTATTAACATGACCAGCAAATATGAAAGCGTTGCGAATGCTTTGCACAGAACCGGCTTTTTTTCTTTTCTTTTCTTTTCTTTTCTTTTCTTTTCTTTTCTTTTCTTTTCTTTTCTTTTCTTTTCTTTTCTTTTCTTTTCTTTTCTTTTCTTTTCTTTTCTTTTTTTGGGCGACTGAACCAAGATGTTCTGTCTCTTGTCTTGTTTTCATGGCACAGCAGGCAGCAGTATTTACTGTTGAGTCGAGGACTGTAGTGTGACTGTGTATCAGAGGGTAGCACGTTTTGGCAAAGTAATAATGCATTTAGTCAGATATACATGCTAGTCAGTGTTTGTGGAAAGTGTAATTGATTGTGTAAATAGGGGATGGTGGGTGTTTGCATTGCAGGAATAATAACAAGAAGAGCCTCCTCCCTCGAGATGGTTGTACACACGTTAAAAAAAAGTCATGTATTAATGACTATTGCTATTCCATATATTGAGGTTTAAGCTGCAGCGTAATGTGATTGTGACTGGCCGCGGTGCAAATATTTTTCTCCTGTCGCCCCAAAACACAAGTCCGCGCTCGTGCACACACCAACATACATATGTTTATCCTTTGCTGCTACCTCTTTGTCCATTTGAAGAAGAGATTTTCTTTCAAAAAGGTTGAACCCAAGGTCACTGTACAAACAAATCGGATTTCCCCAGCATGCCTTCTTCCGTCGTCACTTTTGCGAATGAAGCAGCGAAATCAATCAGAACTAAGTGATGGGTAGAAGTAACGGCTGATTTATGTTAAGTTAAAGTTTGTTTTGGAACAAGAAGATCAATAAAAATACAGAAAGAAAGACTAAATCTCAAAACCATAAGAGTTATATACTCGGTGGGAAGGTGGCCGTCTGTACTCATTCCAATCAATCTTCAATAAGCAAAAAACAGAACCACATTGCTTTTAACAAACAAGATAAAAAAAAAATTAAAAAAAAAAAAAAGGCATATGATCCATATTCTGGCCTCATTTCCCTGGCCAGTTTCAGAGTTGATTTTTTTTTTTACAAATGTACCTATTATATTTAAAGTATTTTGCAGCTTAGCTCGCTCAGATATTCAAGCAGGGATCCTGTGAACCAAGACTAAAGACTAAAGGGCCCCTCAGCCCTCAAACTCACTGCCTTAAGGTCTGAGGCATCAAGTGACATCTTTGAAACCACTTCTTAAAACATAACTTAGCTTATCTAATTTTAGCTTAGTTTATCTTAAACTTAACCTTTTTAAACAATATTATTTCATATTTTTTGTCCGCTCAGGCCACGGCTTTTAATTTCCTCTGCCTAATATGTACCCTTTCTGGTTTTACAGCTGCAGGACGAGCAACAGAAAAAGCCTCATAGGAAGCGGTCAGCCTTCAGGTTTACCGCGACCTCACTCTCCTCTCTCATCTCTCACAGGTAAAGCGTATGTTGCATGTGCATGTCTGCTAATGTCTGAGCGCCTTGTTTTATTCCCCCCCTTAGTGTATGAAACGTCCCCAGTGGGTGCACAGAGGAGGAGCCATTAAGTCACAATGTTCTCCAACAGGAATGCAGTCCATTGTGTGTTGTAAAAAAAAAAAAAAAGAAAAGTGGTTTGAAAAACAACACAGGAAAATGCACAGTGCAGACCTTGTAACGGTAGATATCAGCACCCAAATGGCAGCTTTCATCTGGCACCCTCTCACAATAATAACAGTATGAAAAGGAGAAGAATACATACGCGCACACCGAGTATTGCCGACTGATTCCAGCATGAGATGCAGGCTTGTCTGACACCGAACGCAAACGAGGGGAAGACGAAGCAATAAAAAGTCATTAATAACTTTTGCATTGTCCGTTTTTATGGTCTCTTGTCGGGTCAGTTGTGTCTTGTTTTGGGGCGAGAGTTTAACAGCCAAGGAGGCGAATTATAAAAGGCAGTGATTGTTTTGGGTGAGGAAGTGGTGGCCTGCAGAGAGGAAATGCACAGGAGCAGAGGGAGGGGAGGCCTCATTTACCACAGGGCGTTTTTATTTCCTGGCATTGGTCAGCAGCAAGCAGAGCCGCAGCTCGCCAGTGTTTAGTCTGGGTTTTCTGACCTAACGAAGGAGAACCCGGTCTTGAAGATGGATTCGGACTCGGAAAGCCACAGTGTTCCTGCTAATGAATGTGTTCAGCTCTGGGACGACTTAACACTGTGGCTCAGACGTAATATTGGAACTAAAGGTAAGAATAGTGTCCTTTTAAGTTGGAGTTTTAGTGGATACAACCGGGGTGCTGTGACTTATTCAGGTTTCTGATTTCTGTTCTTTGGTTCGTATCAGATAAAAACCTTTGTTTATTGTCATGAATACGTTCAGAAAACGAGATTTCAGTTTGAAAACCTGTCTCTTGAGGGTGCAGTCTAACTTCCAGGTTATCATCTTGACCTGGCTGTGATTGAGATTACAGTGCAATTAAATAAGTGACATTCATCACCAGCAACATTCAGGCCCTCTATAATTGTTCCTCGGTGTGGAGAAGGCCCGTCTTCGTCATCGTAAGAGATGGTTGGCATTGGAACGTCTGGTTAAATCATTTCCTCCCTTTTTTTTTTTTTTTTTTTTTTTTTTCCAAGGGATGTAATTATGTCTGACTGATGCTGGACCCTTGGTTTGTTTTTACAGTGTATTTGTAGAAAAAGGACTTATAATAGGTGCCTTTCAAAAAGTCTTTAAATTATAAGGTTTTCATTGGGACAAAGCTTTACAGCAAGAAACTTCCCGTGGTGAAGGCTGCGGCCAGCAGGGGTCGCTGCGATCTAAAACATACCCCGGTCTGAGCACCCCAACTGGACGACCGTGTATCCTCCATCACCTCCAGACTGACTCGATGCCAATCGAAACCTTTACCTGAGTTGTGGTGTAGCTGCCTCGCCCTGCGCGTCCTCCGATACCCAACGTGCGGGTATCGGTGTCTTATTTTTTAAATAATCCTAAAACCTGACGAAGAAGGAAAAGCCCTAAAAAATGTGCTGCTTTCTTTTGCCGTAATTTCGGACCAACGGAATAACTGACAAATAAAGAAACTAATCTGGACGTGACTGTTTCGGGCACGCTGAGCATTCACATGTGGTCGCGGGTGGTGCAGCATGTGACCGATTTGCACGCAGAGACTCATTCAGGTTAGAGGGGGAGAGCGAAACACGGGTTATTTTCTGTAGCTACAATTTACCGATGCCCCGTGCAGGCTACGGATAAACACTACAGTTTACCAATGTTCATTAAACGACTCGCATTTAGGCTTTCTATCGACACAATATTTTCTGTTGTTCCCAGTTTGAATAGAGTGAAATAAGGTGTCCTGATGTAAGATTTACCAAGGCTGAAATCAACCTGGGGGGCTCCTTAAGTAGAGCCTATGTAGGTGAAACACTTCATTAATAAATAATCGATAATAAATGTTTGCTCAGTTGCAGCTTTGGTTGGTTTTCATTCAGCCTTCATGTGCTAATTGTATGATTTATGATGGGATTCTGTTGCTCTTCAATGACTTGAACTGGAACAAAAATGTCCATTTTTGCATTTAGGTTTTACCTTTTAAGGAATATTTCTAGTGTTTCAAAGAACTACAAATGACCAGAGATTATTTGCTTGTCCGTTACCATTGCTCGTCTGCTTTGGGACGCTGATCTGATCTGTGATAAAGCAGCCGTCAGTCTTTGTTTTGGAACCCAATCATATTGATGTTTTTCTGCTTGCAGGATGTTTTTTCTTATTATTATTTGTTTTATCTCCTTTTCTGTGTGTTCTCCCTGCAGGAACAAGCCCACAAGACAGTCCTAGAAATTTCTCTCCTAGTGCCTCTGCTCATTTCTCCTTTGCACGAAGGTAACCCAACCATGGATATTTACTTTATTTTCAGCTCGACACATCAGCCAGTAAATACCGTAGGGAGACTTGTCAGATACAGAATCCTTCAAAAAAAAAATAATTGTGAGTTTTAGCAATTCAGTCAATAAGGATATAAATGTTTTCTCTGCCAGCACTCGTGTAAATATTCAGCATCTTAAGTCTACTTATGTTTTCAAAAACAGCATCAAAAACACATTTATTTTTTTAACCATTTCTCAACATGATACCATGTAATTCTGTATTTTTTTTTATTATAATCCACAGTCATTGCCACAGAGCAGACAGGTAACTTCATGTTAGGCTTTTCGTTTGGCCTTAAATATTCATTACGGGTACACTTCATAATCCCTTCACCCGTTCATTAGTTTGCATCTCCTTCACTCTCACATACAGTTTCAGTTCTACATTCATTCGCTTTGTTGTTTCTGTTATTTCTGCTTTTCCGTGTTAGTCTGCAGTTACTAACAGATTTGTTTTGAGCGATACCAGACAAAGGTCGCCATTCATCTGTAATCATGTGATCATGAGGATTTTAGAAGTTGTCTTGTTTGAATGCAAACATGAAAAAAAAATGAGCGTTTTCATGAAGCATGTTGCAAAAAGAACTTGTCTTCATTCAAAGACAAATTCTTCTCACGTATGTACGTTTTAAATGTAAGTGTTGATTTGTTGAGTCGTTGATGGAGAGTGCATCTGTTTTGTCTCTGCTGTTGTGTGACAGGACTGATGGCCGCCGCTGGTCGTTGGCCTCCCTTCCCTCCTCTGGATATGGAACCAACACACCCAGCTCCACCGTTTCTGTAAGCATCATCCGCTCTGTAACGGGTCAAACTAACCACAGACATCGGTACCACTGTGTCTCCTCCCGTTGTCCCGGGAGGAGACACTACACTCATTACGTGACTGTGAAAAAAGCGCAATAAAAGCTGAAAGTTAAGCTGTCGAATGGACAAACCTCGACCTCAAACTGCTGAAAACCAGAATATCATCATTTTTATAAACGCACCCCAACCTGTATCTACAGAAAGTAGTAAGGATGAGTACAACAACACAACATTAAGCTCTAATAAAACCCAAATTCAAATTGTTAGAACATGATGTAATTGTGGGTAATAATCTGTTTAGGTCTCCGCAGAGAACAAAGGGAACATGACTTCAATGTGGGTGTTTGTCATGGCGGCCCAAAAGATTTGTTCCAGAGCAAGCACGACTTTGACAAGAAGGCGCACCAACAACAAACACACACACAACCCCCTCGCTCTTTCTCTTTCTCTTTCTCTCTCACTGTGTGGACTTCCTGTTTACATCTGTATATCGGCACCATCGTTCGTAGGATGCGGCAGCAGCTACTGTACAATCAACTGTGCACTCACTCGCGCCTTTACAGGAATCTCAGTGTGTCAGGGGGGTACTGAAAATGACCCGATGTTGTGCTTTTGTTTTAAGTTTTGGTCACTCACTGCATTTCCTGCTATTCACACCGTCTACTGAAGGAAGCATGTTTCTCTGGTGAAACATCGTGAGTCAAGTGATAATAGTTCATTTGCCCATCTGTTGTTTTTAAAGTTATTTTTTTTCTTTTTTTTTTGTATGTTTATTTGATTTGTTAGACATCTATCATTGTTTTATGCGTTACCGTGAGTCCACAGATTATTTTAGAGCGCTAGAAAATTTGGGTAATCTGCTTACTCGCTTTTTATGCCAAATACTAGATGAAAGGTTTGAAACAGCTCTTAATATATGTCGGTTAAATGTGGAGACAGCTGTTGATTAGCTGAGCTTGGCATAAAGTCTCTAACCGGGAGTAAACAACCAGCCATGCTCGGTCCAAAGGTAACAAAAGAGACAACCTGCACCTCTGAATCTCACTAATTAACACATCAAACAGTCCATCCAGGATTTTGTTGTGATCAAAAATGTTGTATTTTGCAGCGTCTTTTTAAAAATATTACTTTGCAGTTAGCAGCTTTATGTGATTAAATGGCAAAAATTGCAAGTTGAGGGCAAAAATTTGAATTCTTTTTTTTTTTTTTTTTAACTACTATACTTTTAAAGTCATCACGTCCTGTGATTAAAAAAAAAAAAAAAAAAAAAAGGCCCCTGCACATCACATAAATAATTCAAAGTATTTTTGAATTAACTTGAACCACGAGGTCATAAAAGTTATGTAGCTTTTTGAGGAGCTTTACTTACTGTAAAAGAGGAGGTTTTTTTTTTATTATTGATAAAGCACGTTTTCTTTTGAAAGTCTTACTTTGTGCAGTAATACCTACAGCAGAGCTTTTATGAACTACTTTTAATGCAGAACAATCATGTGAATTTTGCAAAATTGCAAGCTTCTGCAAACGTTGTGGAGAATTTGGTCAAATTTGAATGAATGAATTCCAGGAGAGGGACTGATTTTTATCTTTAATCAAAAACTGAAAAATAAAGACGACATGTTGTCGTTGTCCCTTTTTTTTTTGTTTGTTTGTTTTTTTTACCTTTAAACCGACCACAGCTAGATGTTTCTCCCTGCTTACAGTCTCTTTATGCTAAGAGAAGCTAACAGTCCTGCGACAGCAGCCTCATATTTAACTCGCAGATATAAAAGTGGTATTGATCTTCTCATCTAGCTCTTGGCAACAAAAGCCCAACAAAAACATCAAGCAGACGGTCTGCTAGCTGGAAGTATTTTTATCCACCTAAGAAAAGAAAAAAAAAAAAACATCACCATCTCCTTTTTTCTTTTTCTTTTCATGTTGAATATATATTTGTTTCATTTCCAGTCATCCTGTTCATCACAGGAGAAGCTGCACCAGCTGCCCTTCCAGCCCACGCCGGACGAGCTGCACTTCCTCTCCAAGCACTTCTGCACCGAGAGCATCTCCGGGGACGAATGCCGCAGAGCGACGGCCATGCGACCCCGCTCACGCAGTCTCAGGTACTAATTTCTCTTCCCATTTTTCACATCGACGTGCAAACGTGTTTCTATGCCACTCGGCCTTCTGATTTTTAGTCCCGATCTTGTCTTTCAGCCCTGGAAGATCTCCGTCGTGTTACGACCATGAGGTTATTATGATGAACCACGTCTACAAGGAGCGGTTTCCGAAGGTAAGCGCCAACAACAAGTTCGCTGCAACCACGCTCGGCTATTAATGATCTCACCTCACCGGCTGTGTCCCGTCCCTCCGCAGGCCACGGCACAAATGGAGGAGAGGATCCAGGAGATCGTCCGCAGCAGCTCTCCGGAGAGCGTCCTCCCGTTGGCAGATGGCGTGCTCGGCTTCGCCCACCACCAGATAATTGAACTGGCCCGCGACTGTCTGGAGAAGAGCCGGCTCGGACTCATCACCTCCAGCTACTTCTGCGAGCTCACCGACAAGCTGGAGAGGCTCGTTCTGGAGGTGAGTTCGTCTGCAGAGAGACGGTCCCGCCACTGAGTCTGTGATGAGGGAAATCTTTACAAAACTGTGTTAATAATGGGCCACTTTAGATGTTTTGTTTACTTTTACGTTTGAGTCACAATGCGAAGCTTCCTATTTTTTTCAAAAAATAAGATCTTCTGTGGGTATTGGTTTTAACCATTAAGATAAATAAAACTGAATTAAAAAAACACGTTTGTTTTTTTTTAACCCAAAGTGTGACTGCTTTACCTATTTTAAGTTGCTGGATATTACATATGACGTTATTTTTGTGAAACAAAAACAAAGTTTTGGCACATCTTTTACTTAAAAATATCAATTTGGAAAGCAACTTTTCATATTTAGCATATTATTCCAGCTACGTTTATTGTTTAGACTTAGAAATTAGGTGAAAATCTTTGTTTGTCATGCAACAGATAGAAACAATTTTTCATCCAGATGGTCAGAAGAGAGTTTATATTTTTTGGAAGAGATTTGCTGACCTCGAGGTTTTTCAGAGATCATCTGATATCTATTGTTCAGAAACTCAGAAGTTTAGCCTCTTAACTTGAATGTAAATGTAATTTATGAAGGGACCAAATGGATAAGAGAATTATTCTGCCTCTTAACGATACTGACATCTTTCTTATTTGTCTTCTCTGCCTGGTTGCTGTGTAGTCCACTGAGAGGTCGGAGAGCGAGGAGGTGAACTTCATCAGAGATCTGGTGAAGAAGATCCTCATCGTGATCGCCCGACCGGCTCGACTGCTGGAGTGTCTGGTACGTAAACAGCATCTAAATTTTTTTTTTGATATAATAGCTCATCTGGAGTCTGTTTCTCAATACCATAACTCTTTTATTTTTTCTTACTCACCCAAAGTGAAATATGCTTAATAGATAGCTTAAACTAATGACATAAACCAAACATCAAACATATGTACACAGGAAAAAACAAAAAGATGCAAAGTGCTTCACGATGAGCTCTTTTTTTTTCTGGATGGGTGATTTTCACAATGTGTCTTTGTTTTTGGATGCGTTTGAGTTTCTGCATCTATTTTCTGCCCCATTTAATGTGAAGTCAGTGAATCAAAGCTACTGCAGTCTGAAAATTAAACTACCTGCATCCTTACTGTTCAGGGGATCTTCATCACGTTTTGCCATCCCGGCCAGTTGTCTGATATTTGAAGGTTAAAGGTTAAACAAAGGTTAAAGTGGCTATAATTAATGTTTTTTATGATAAAGGCTCATTGTGATGAGCAGACAGCAGCGAAAGAGCCAGGTATTTTCCTAAGGAGTGCGCAGAGACCAAAAACAAACAGACTATGAAGTGACTTGCACTGACGAAAGTGCGAACTGTGTCGCTGTTTTTTTTTTCAGGAGTTTGACCCAGAAGAATTTTACCACCTTCTGGAGGCGGCTGAAGGACACGCTAAAGAGGGCCAGGGCATCAAAACGGACATCCCTCGTTACATCATCAGCCAGCTGGGACTCACACGAGATCCTCTGGAAGGTACAGGAAGACCGTAAAATAAAAAATAAAAAAACCTCCCAACAGTCTTTAAAAAGGCACACAATAGGAATAAAAGACTGAAGTGACACAATGTAATTATTAAATAGGAGGAAAAGTTAGGTCATCTCTCAGATTCCGGCGTTTGTCATTGTGTAGTTTCCTCTATGTGGACTGTATAACATGTGCATGCATATGTGCATTGATTGAACTGTTAACCTTTATAGTTTCATCGTAGGGCTGAGGATTACACGTCGTCTTTCAGATTTGTGGACAGAAAACGTCCAAATTTACATGTCATTGTTGTTGTTTTTTTTACTACACTTTACATCTGTATATTTCTCCTGAATTCACAAAAAGTTTAAAAGAAAAAATATATATATATATACATAAATCAGGCCATGAATGATATATAACAAAAAAAAAACTCTCCAAACATGAGTTCTAAAATTTAAAGCAACTTTCTCCCAAAAAAATTATTTTAGCATATTTTGAGCCAGAAATCTCCACTTCACTATTAGCCTCCAGTCTCCAACCAGTAATTTAGATCTGTTATTGTTCACATAAAAGAAGCTTATTCAGCTGGTTTGGGTGGAGCTCAGCTATGTGAATAGATGTTACTAAACATGACACTTTCCTTTTGTCAAAGTAGAACTCAGGAAAAAAGTTGGGAGACTGAGAAACACCAAACTTTCCAATTTTCACTCATCTGTGTTCTGGTGGGTTCTTACAGAGTTGTTTAGTTTATTTATCATTGATACTCTGATTTATACATTTTATTCCATAAAAACACAACAAAATTTGACTGTTGACAGTATTTTATGATTAAAGGAGTGCTAAAAAGATAAATCTCTTCTGCAAAAACATTTGAATCTAAAATGTCAACAAAATAGAAAAATAAAATGTTGAAACTTGACGTCATCCAATGTTCACATTTCTGTTCTGGAAATGTATGCAAATTGGTGCATATTTATTTGCATAAGGCATCATTTGCATCTTAAAACGTAACATTTCAGAAAACTTTTAGTAAAGAATAAATTGTCTTGTTATAAGATATAATATATATGTAAAAAAAAAAAATAAAAAAAAGATGATGTTGTGGTGAGGCTGTGAAGGAATGAGAGAATTGAGTTGTGGAAGGGAACAAAGAGACAAAGATCCTCTTGACTAATGTCCTGAACCCGAACAGACCGTCTTTCTAATGACCCTCTTTCTCTCCAGATTCACTAACCGACAACATTCATTATGACTAATTAGAAAAGAATGGCCTCCCCACAGACCTTATACAGATCCACACAGGCTGGCTCATCAGCCAGTCTCCCCGTTCATTTCCCCCGAGTGTCTCCTGTTTTGTTTTTTTTCCATTTGCCTGCCGCCTTCGTGTGCCCGAAGCGAACCTGCGAAGGAAGGACAGATGTTAAATAGCCGTGGAAAATGTGGTTACAAGCCCTCCCGGGACGAGACAAAACGCCTCCCCTGTGAAACGGCACACATGAACTCTGCCAGGAAAAACACATGCTCGGAGACAAAAAAAACCAAACAAATGCTGTAAAAGATGCAAGGTGGTTTTTAATGAGCGCTTGTTCTGGAGTGGTGGTTTTTTAAAATGAGTGTTACGTGTTGCTAAGATTTGATTTCCGCCCCATTTATCCTCAATTCAGGATCTCTCGGAGTCAGCGCCTCGAAGCTAACGGCTGAATAAAGGCTCCAGTCTGCTGTTTCTGTTGTGTTTAAAGCACCTTTGTTTCAAAACCTGCACTGTTTGTGGGTTTCACATAAAGTTATAGATTTATAATCAACTCACAGCTACTTTATTTTCATATTAAACATCCCTGCGTTGTTTTTTTATTTTCTGTACAGAAATTGCTCAGCTGACCAGCTGTGACAGCGGGATCGCAGAAACCCCAGAAACAGACGACTCCGTAAGTGCTCAGAAATCGATTATCGCATTGATCTGGTCCGTCTTTACCGCGGGCGAAGCAGCCCAATGCGGATTTTTATCTTCTTGATTTGTTTTGAAGTATTTGTCCCCTCTTCTCGCCCCTTCAGTCTCAGAGCCTCAGCACGGCCCTGCGGTGCCGGCGGAAACCCTGCGAGTTGGACTTTGAGATGACAAAACTCATCAGCAATGGTGCCTATGGGTGAGGACGCGTTTTTCTTATCTATTCCCTTTCGAAAGCAATATATATATATTTATTTTTTTTCCAAAAGCTCA
The DNA here is from genome assembly GCF_022577435.1 of Embiotoca jacksoni. Taxonomy (NCBI): domain Eukaryota; kingdom Metazoa; phylum Chordata; class Actinopteri; family Embiotocidae; genus Embiotoca; species Embiotoca jacksoni. The sequence continues at coordinate 12,811,115 of NW_027185230.1, read as the reverse complement.
TTTTATTTCCCCCTCTTTGTTCCCGCAGAGCCGTTTATCTGGTTCGTCACAAGGAAACGAAGCAGCGGTTCGCCATGAAAAAGATCAACAAGCAGAATCTGATGTTGAGGAATCAGATACAACAGGCCTTCGTGGAGAGAGACATCCTCACCTTCGCCGAGAACCCCTTCGTGGTGTCCATGTACTGCTCCTTCGAGACGCGCCGGCACCTGTGCATGGTGATGGAGTACGTCGAAGGTCAGCGGCCCGAGTTTCTTTCAGCCGCGCTGCTACCGTGGCGCTTTGAAGGCCTTCTGTGTTGTTATCTGAAGCGATTCATGACATGACGCCGTTGGTCTTTACAGGAGGCGACTGTGCCACCCTCTTGAAGAACATGGGTCCGCTGCCCGTCGACATGGCCAGGATGTACTTTGCGGAGACGGTACTGGCTCTGGAGTATCTCCACAACTACGGCATCGTCCACAGGGATCTCAAACCCGACAAGTGAGACCTTGTGAATTTTATATCGATCAATATTCTTACATTGATAATGGGCAGCTCAGGGTGATAATAATAATAACTTTATTTCTATAGCGCTTTTCAAAAACAAGTTACAAAGCGCTTTATATTTAAAACACAATATGCAACAGTATGAAATATAATGATGACGTACAACAGAAATAAAACAGACAAAACAACAAAACAGGCAGTCAATCAGTAAAGTAAAATGCAGTCAACAATGATGAACCCACACAGAATAATGGAGCTGTATGGAGCACTTTTGGCATCTTTATTTTCCTGCTTTGTCTTGTTTACTTTCACTGCTCCATGAACGCACCATGAGCATTAAATTCATAAAACAGTGGACCTTCAAGATAACTAGCTGTTGGGCCTACACTACCTGCTCGGCACCAAGCAGCAGTCAGACAGTGCTAGCAACAAGGTGGTGAATATAAGGATCATTTACAGCCACTAAGGAGCCTCGGAAGGTGGTCGAGATCAAAACGGATCAGAAAGACAGTAAATATCGGAGTTTAATTCGTCAGGTGGCCAGAAAAACGACTCCAAATGAAAAAATTTAAAACTATAATAATATATAAAATAGAGCAGGGCAATATGGACAAAATCAGATATCACAGTATTTTTGACCACGATACCGATATCGTGACAGTGTTGACGGGACAACTATTGGTGCTTTCACCAAAAATGTACACGATTACATTTTTGATAAATAATCATTAGTAATGTGGACATAATGACGAATTAAGAAAAGGGAAATAAGAGAACAGCTAGAACAGCTTGTTTTACTGTAATGCAGCCTGCAAAACCAAAGAAAAACAACACTTATGCCATATTGTATTAAGATATCTAAAACAATATCGAGTCTCATTTCTACAATATTGATATAATATTAATATACAGTGTTGGTCGGCCACAGTTCATTTTAATGTATTTACTGATTTCTAACCTTCTCTTATTCTTGTCCCTCCTCCTCCTCCTGCTCCTCCTCATCCTCCTCTTCCTCCTCCTCCTCCTCGCAGTCTGCTGGTGACCTCGATGGGCCACATCAAGCTGACCGACTTCGGCCTTTCCAAAGTCGGGCTGATGAACATGACAACTAACCTGTACGAGGGACACATAGAGAAAGACGCCCGGGAGTTCTCTGATAAGCAGGTAAACGTTGTAGAAAGCTTGACATGTGCAGTTTTACGAGACATTTCCTCACAGATCACATCATGTTTAAGATATATATATATTTTTGTTTTTGTTTTTGTTCTGATTAGGTGTGTGGAACCCCGGAGTACATCGCTCCGGAGGTGATCCTGAGACAAGGCTACGGGAAGCCGGTGGACTGGTGGGCGATGGGCATCATCCTCTACGAGTTCCTGGTGGGCTGCGTGCCTTTTTTTGGAGACACGCCGGAGGAGCTGTTCGGACAAGTCATCAGCGGTCAGTAATACCTCCTTTCTTTCTAGATAAATAACAAAAAACATGAGACTTCGGTCCCGACTAAGAGCTCAACAAGTATTTGATGGATTGAAATTTTGCATAAACATTCGTGGTTTCCAAAAGATGTCAGATAATAACTTTGGTTATCCTCCGACTTCCTCCAATGACAAAAAAAAAAAAGTCCCATAAGCCTCAGCTGCACTTAGTGTTCACTGCCAGATGCTGACAGGCTAAAATAAGATGATGAATAGCATGTTAGCATTGTCACCTCTGCTGCCTTTACATGGAATTCATTAGCTTGTGGTTATGATGTACTGTCAGAGGTCAAACACAGTATGTTTGGCAGTTCAAGTGAGTAAGATACTGCAATAAAAATTTTATTTACTGTGTAAAATCCCAGTGGAACATGATCCCAATAAATCTTACAGTTAAAACATCATGGAGTCGTTGCATGAAACTAAAAGACTTGGCTGTGTACTTTTTACGATCGCATTAAATTATCAGTGTTTAAAATATCAGTTATGGCAAAAGAGAGCAGAGCAAAGGGATGGTTCAGGGTCATTTTAGGGTGCTGTAATTACAAGCTCTATTTAAAAAAATAAGGAAGCCCGATCGTAAAAGTAGAGAGGCTGTCTGCCTCCTGAACTCAAACTGAGAGCCGGTTGCACAGCAGAGGGGCCTGAAAGCCAGCCAGCAGTCTGACAGTGAAGCCCTCTGCTGGGACAGTCGGGTACGACAAGATCTTTAAATTGAGATGGAGCTCGGATATTTAAATTCTTAATTCGAGCAAGCTGGCAGGCGGGTAAAGTAATGCAGGAAATGTAAAGAGAGGGAAAAGATAAGAGCGTTGGGAACATCAACATTTTTCTCCGACGTTTTCTATAAATACGAAGAATAACAGAAAAACGACAAACGTTTTTGGTGTTAGCATTTAGCTCCACTGTGCTAACGTGCAGCCTCCAGAACTGAGTATTACAATGACAGAATGTCAATAATATATATATATATATTTATTTATTTTTTGCAAATGTGTCATCAGCAGAATTCTTCATCTTCTCTGCTATTTGCATTAAAGTATAATAAACCTATTTATTTATTTATGTTAGTTCAATGATTATAAAAATGCACAGACGTATTTTCTGCTGCTCGAGGCGATTTAAGCCTCGCAGCATCTGGCGTTTACGTGCCGTCGAGCACATCAGGAGAAACTCCCGGCGCCCTCGTTGAGACGCGAGTTAAACATTTGCATAGCGACCACATGGAATTAGTTGGTGCGCATATTTCTCAATTTACCGAAGGACTGAGATTTCCCCCGACGGCCGTCGGGGAAACAGATGGCAGCGAGTGGATTCAGCTTGACTTTTTAGTCACCGAGTGAAGCTGTAATATTATGATGTTACTTCATGTCTTTTGTAGTCTCAAGGTGACAAAAATCGTAATCCTGAAAACAAGCGCTTCTATTACTCTGTCGCGCTGCGACTCGGATGAATTGCGTTTCGCGGCGCTCGTTGGACGCGGGCCTCCGTCCGCGCCGTGGAAACGAATGGCACGCCACGACCGATTTGGTACGCTCTCAATCAAAACTGTACCGAGCCTCTGACTGTTAATTAAAGGGGCCCGAGCACGCTGAATGCGTGCCACCGTGGCCTCGGGCCGCACATACATATTCATAGCTGGAGCCCAAATTTGATTAAAAATGGGGGACAAAACGGTGCGCAGAGCAGACAATCAGCCCGGCGCAGACAGGCCCGGCTCCTCCTTTCGCTGCTGATCCGTGAGGCGTTTCTGCCCGGAGCTAGACCACACGTGAACCGTCTCGTTCGACATTAGAATCGGCTTTGATTTGTCTCGCTTAGGGTGTCACAAAAATCCGCCTTAGTGGGTCGCAAAACGGGTAAAAAAAAAAAAAAATAGTCCTGAAGATGGGCTAAAATGTAAAATTTTGTTTTTGAAATAAACAAAAAAAAATCTTATGGAACGGTTTCATGTCAACAAAGATGCTAAATAAACGGACACTTGTAGCATTTAAAAAAATCAACAACGCGCAGGGAGCCAATGACATGATGTGGAGATAAATTAACATGGCAGCTGTCTGTTAACGTGACCATGTGGCAGCACCTGTCTTAGTCATTGTTAGGGCCATACTTAGAGATTTTTTTAATTAGCCATCATATCAATAAAAAAAAAAAAAAAAAATTAAATTGTTATGTTTTTACATGTATCTAACCATTTAATATTGTCAGTAGAAATATATTTTTATAATTGTCTAAAATCTGGCAATATCTATGGGAAAATGTATGACTCAACAATTTGAAAAAAAACATGTGCTCGGTGCCTGACTGAAAATATGTCATAAATGACTGCGGGTGGCCGAGGGCCCAGCTGCTCAGCTGTAGTGTTGTTATCATTATTATTTTTTCATACAAAGTGGGACGTAATATCAGTACAATGTTGGAGACAGTACAGAGGTAAGATTTCAAAACCAGATAAGCTAAAAAAAAATAAATACTCGCTGCGAGAAGAAGGGTCAGGAATTTAGACGCAATTTGCATCCATCGGGTTCTAATGGTTAAAACATTAAAACAACTTCTCGTGTTGATTTTTTTTTTTTTTTTTTTTCATAATCTGTCAGTCACTCGTGGTTTGTTTTCTCGCCCTTAGCGTGCACACACTTCTCAGGATAATAACTAATAATAGTTTTTGTTCTAATTCCCCCAAAAGAAAACAGCAGGAGTTTCATGGTTTGCTTCTACGTGAAGTCATTCTTCAAACTGATTTTGTTTTCCGTGTTTTTCGTTTCCAGACGAGATCAACTGGCCCGATGGAGAGGACGCTCCGCCTCCCGACTCCCAGGAGCTCATCACGTTGCTTCTGAGACAGAATCCTCTGGAAAGGATGGGCGCAGGTACGAACGCGGGCCGGCGTAAATTCTCGCGTGTCGCCTCGTTATTCTAAGTCGGCGGGGGAGGAAATTGAGGTCGCCCGGCAGCAGAGCAGTTCATCCTGTGGCCTTCTCACCTCCACCCTTTGGTCAATTGCAATTATGTCCTTTGCTAGTCCATCAATCGTGAGTCCCGCATTTGTGACCGGAGTGCAGATCTGCGGAATGTAAAAGTGAACGTGACCCGGCGGCTTTCAATCAGTCCGGAGCCAGGAGCTCCGATCCACCGGCTGCCATTCACAACGTCTCCTGTTGTTCCACCAAAGGTCACAGGCAGGAAATCGTGCTGCATAATTTATGGTCATGATATCGGTTTGGCTTGCAGCCACGAGGGTGGGGGAGGGAGAAACGTGTAGCGTAAGCGCTTCTTCACCTCCTTGTGTTTGACTGAACCGTTCAATGTCGGTCCTTTTCTCCGCCGTTTTTTTGTTTGTTTGTTTTGTCCTCCCGACAGTCGAACTCAAACTGTGTTTATTTCACCCGCAGGTGGAGCCGCTGAGGTGAAGCAGAATCAGTTTTTCTACAACCTGGACTGGAACGGGCTGCTGAGGCAGAAGGCCGAGTTCATCCCTCAGCTGGAGTCCGAGGACGACACCAGCTACTTCGACAGTGAGTGATTGAACAGCGGAAAACGGACAAAGTCATGTTTTTGTCCGCGTACTTGAGAAATACCAGCTCACTGACTCCTTATACTCCTCGCTAACACAGCAAAAGCATTATGGGATTTGTCGAGTATAATTATCCCCCAAGTAGATGTAAGAAAACAAATAACAACAGGATGACAAAATCATCAGTACATTATTTGACTTTATTAATGCTGGAATTTTCCATCAAAACACTTTTTTCTTTAATGCTGAAACTCTCGTGCGAGTTAAAAACAAAGACTTCGTTTAAAAGTGGACGCAGCTTCCGGCCCTGAAAAATGAGGCCGATGCGAAAGTGTCTTAAACTGCAATACCACCGAGGGCCAGTAGAGGTTGGCTTCAAATAGCCTCCATAGACTTCCATTCAACTTCTCTCATGAAATACAAAATCAATACATGTTTTTATTGATTATTATGGTGACATCAGCTATATTCCCTTCTTTTGATTCGTTTTCTGGCAGTCAATCTGAAAATAATCCCGTCGTTAATTAGATATTACTCCTCAAAAAGCAGTATGTTTGGGGGGGGCGTGTCTGGTTTGATTGACAGGCCTGACAGTGCAGTCAGGTGGGCGGGGCATAGTGCCCTCAGGTTTCCAAATTGAGTCATATCCACTGGTTGCTGGCTTCAGAAAAGCAAGATGGCGACGGTTGAAATACCGAACAGGAGGCTTCAGAACGGCCGCTGACAAACCGACGAGTGACGTCGCTGTTTGGATGCTGTTTAGTTAAAGTAGGAAAAACCGGCCATGAACTACATTTTTAGCATAAAACTATTGTTCCTAAACACTGTCCAAGAATAGTACAACTGGCATGACCAACCAAATACCATTATATGTTAGGTCTGTCTGAGAAACGGCTGTAAACGAAGGGCTTTCCACTTTCCAAAGTGATTATAATCCATCTTCAAGTCACCTTCTGGCACTGCGATGATTCTTATTAACCTGCAATAACCCGAAAGCAATTAAAAACCGCGTGAAATCTAAACCTGTCGTTCTTTCCCCAGCTCGCTCCGAGAGGTACCACCACCTGGAGACGGAGGAGGACGACACGAACGACGAAGACTTCAACGTGGAGCTGCGGCAGTTCTCCTCTTGCTCTCACCGCTTCTCCAAGGTGCGTCTTTTTAACCCCCCCGCGCCTCCGATTTTGTTCTGGTCTGAAGAAGCGTCGTCGTTACCGCCAAAGTCGTTCAGCGACGTAAATGAGCCGATGGCCTCGTTTGTCCTCGTTCCCATTCTTCTCATGGGAAAGACGACTTTTTCATATGGAAATGTGCGTCTAGAAAACACGTTTCCCTCCCGTTCTCCCTTTTAGCCCCGACGGTATTAAGGCGTACATTTCGGCTTTGCATATATTTTCTGCTTGCAAATCAGATCCGTTTCTTTTTTTCTTTTTTTTTCTTTTTTTTTGGTAATGTGTGACACAATGCAACAATACAGACGTAAAAGCTGAGAGTCATTGTTGTGCTGCATTGCAGTGCGCTTCCCCCTCTCGCATCAACACAGAGCAGTACAGTGTCTCAGGAAGCAGCAGGGGGTCTCAGAGGAAGTGTTGAGCTACAATGCAAACCTAAAACTCCAACCTTTTAAGACACGATGAAGTCGGCAAAAATCTTATTTCAAAACCCTAGGAAGGTCATAATGGCGCTCCACTTGTGCAGAATGTGCTGCGTTTATTTATAAATCCTTGCTGCTCTTACAAGCCCGCGTGTGATAAAGTGCATCCTTGTGTTTCAATTGTGGTCGTCAGGTCTACAGCAGCCTGGATTTGTCCCGAGGACACCTGGAGGAGAAAGGAGAGACGGAAGAGAAGAAGAGCGAGAGCCCGCTGACCGTGGACTCGCTCAGCTGGACGCCGGACTTTGCTGAAATGTACGCTGACTCACCTCCGTCATCTGAGTCCAGATTATCGCTGGAGTTCCTTAAAACTCTGCACCCAAACACAGATTTAAATACACAGTTCGGTGCACGACGAGGCTCGAAATCGGCTTATTTAAACACGAGATGAAAAGACGTTTTTATTACAGAGTCGCAGGAATCTTTTTTTATGTTTGGAGGCAAGCTAGCTGCAGTTTGTTCTGTGGTGCAAATGCAGTGGAAGGAATTGAAGAAGTGCTCAGATCCTTCACTTAACTGAAAGTACTGATATATTAATGTAAACATATTCCATTTCAAGTGAAAGTCATTCATTCAAAGCCCTGCTTAGATAAATATTGTCATCAAAATGGATAAATAGATACTTTAATCATTCCAACAGGGACATTTTAATTTCCAGCAGCTCTCATGTAAAAATCGGAATCAAAAAGGCAGAAGAATTTGTAAGTAAAAAAAAATTGTAAAACAAATTTAAAGTATCGAAAAAAAGACCCTTATGGCTGATTTACTGTTGTATTTGGTCAAAATGATGTGGAAAATAATGTAATAGTTTATATACAGTTAAGCAGTGTTTCTCCAAAATCAGGGTTGGGCCCTTCTAAAAGGTAAACAGATAAACCTGAGGGATCTTCGGATGATTTATTGTTTAGGAAAATGGAAAAAAAAAAAGTTCTGATACAGGTTTTTAATTTTAAAAAAAAACCATTTGATTTTTCATTATTCTTTGGCTGTCGTGTGTGAAACGGAAGATTTGGCCTCTTGGAGCCTCGAACAATACATGTTTAATTAAACCATCTGTGAAGTTTAGACAACTGAAATGGGAGAAGAGGTCACAAGCTAAAAAAGATGGTTTATTATTTATAACTCAAAGCTCTACATTAGTCAATACACTTGGATATTTTACACAACATTTAAAAAAAAAAAAAAAAAAAAAAATATATAATATTTGCAAGTTTTAATGAGAGGATTAGAAAACTCGGGTAAGATGGGATTTAAAGAGGTCCAGCTCCACATCAGTAAGTGAGACTTTGTGTTCGTGGCAGTGGAGAACGTTTGCAGATGATGCAGGTGTTTAACTTTGAGCAAATAAAGATATAAATTAATACATTATTTCATACAAAAATAGATGAATGTGACTGAAAACCATATCGTTAAATGACCTACTGTCAGATAAAATGCAAAAAAGCATGTTTAGGTACACATATTGCAGCATGTTTGTGTCCCTGACTTACAATTTAAGTATTTATATTTAGATAAATCACTATTTTATTCAATTAAATGACAAATAAATCCTCCTTCAAGTCAAGAGAGTAATGAAAAATATTAACAAATAATGATTTCTATCTGAACTGCTCGGTTGAAACTTTAGTTTATCTGATAGCTCAGACACATTTGTCCTTTTTACCTCTAAACAAAACATCTAAACAAATGACAGCTGTCAGGTGGAGAGTTTGAAGCTTGATGTTCCAGTTCTCTTAGTAGATGGTAATAGAACTGTATTTGTACAGTGCAAAATTTTTTAATTTTTTTAAATATGTCTGCAGCAAATATGATCCAAACGAGGAGTTTTCGGGTGCTCAGAGAGGCTGAATTAAACCAAACGTGAACAGTAACTGACGATTGATGAACATTTTACATTTGATTTCTGCATTAAGACGCTCCGAGGCCACTTTTAATCATGTTAAACAGTCTGTTTCAACTGTACGACCATCAAAAATGAAACTAGTCATACCTTCCTCTCACTCACTCTCGCATAAACCTATTAATAGCGTTAAGATGTACATTATATTCAGACATTTAGAGGAAGTCTGTCCGTCTCACCTGACCATGTTGTGTCTCCTGTCCAGGCCCTCACTGTCCCACTCCACCGACACCGACAGTCTGAATCAGGGCCCCCGCCCCGGTTTGCTGCCCAAGTTTGCCATCTCGGCTGAGAGCGAGGGGGACGACACCTCGGGCCTCGGAGACCCCAGCAAGGCCCCCTTCTCTATCGGGGAGCTGCCGCGGGACGAGCCCGACGCCACGACTCCCGGCAGCACGCACAGCGGAGCCACGCTCTCCGGTACGGATTTTCCATAACGTGGGACAGAGTCAGGCTAACCTTTCCCCCGCTTTCCAGTCTTTATGCTAAGCTAAGCTAACATGCCGCTGGCTGTGGCTTCATTACAACGCGAGAGTGGTATCGGTCTTTTCGCCTAACGCTCGGCAAAAAAAAGCAAATAAGTTCGTTTCCCAGAATTTCAAACTTTTGTTTTACAAATTCAAAACTCCAAATCTATAATTGTTTCATTTATCCCAACAGCACTCACAGTGCCTCACTCCCCACACGTCTTTTTTCAAATCCAGGAAGTTTCTCCGAACATTTGGACCAGCTGACGCCCCGGGGTGAAGGCGTGGAGAGCCCCGACAGCACCGGTCACACCTCTGCAGACCCGCGGCCTCAGACCGCCTCTCTGCGGCCGGAGAGCGCTGCAGAGAGGACCGGAGCCGTGGCCAAAGTCCCGAAGTCCGTCTCAACGGGGGCCCTGTCCCTCATGATCCCCGGAGGTGAGTCGGACGAACCGCGCAGACTCTCCGACCGGTTTGCCGAAGTAACCGTGTCAGGAATCGCAACAGCAGCAGCGGACTTTGAACGAATAAAATGTGAAAGAGATGAAAGCTCAATGTGGATCTGTGCAGAATTGGCCCAGCGTGACGCCTGCTGTGAGCTCCATTTTTACCGAGTGGCTGCGAGCAAGAAGCCGAGAACAAGCCGCTAACAGGGGGAATTTTACAGGCGGGGCCGGAGCAATGGGTCCGCACCGCTGGGAGAGAAAATCCCATTTAGTTTCGGCCGCAGCAGGAGCAGAAAGGGAAGCGGGCTCACGGGGCTTTACGGGAGCGGACTTCAGGGTCCGGTTAAAGTCTGATTGAATAAAAGGAATCTTCTTAATTCTTCCAGATATCTTCGGGGTGTCTCCGCTGGCCAGCCCCCTCTCCCCTTACTCCCTTTCCTCGGACCCGTCCTCCCGAGACTCCTCCCCCAGCCGAGACTCCTCCCTCTGCACCGCCAACCCGCGGCAGCCCATCGTCATCCACAGCTCGGGGAAGAAGTTCGGCTTCACGCTGAGGGCGATCCGGGTGTACGCGTGCGACGGCGACATGTACACCGTCTATCACATGGTCTGGGTAAGGACGACAGCAGCAGACGTGCGGTCGTCTCACCTGTTCGGTGCATTTTAAACCAACTCTGCAGGGCTCACCTGTTTACGTTCAGTTTGTTCGGGCCGACGTGAAAGCTGTCAATCGAATTCAGGCGAAAAACACGAGGCTGAAGTGGACCGAGCACAGGGATGTGACAGTAGATATGAGAACTCAGTCTCCCACTGTGTCTAAACAACACACAGTATAGAGTCTATTCATTCGAGACCGTCTGGATAATGTATGTGCATCATCCAGATGTGCTGTAAATCCAGGAAATGAAGCAATTTTGATAATTCATGAATCATTTCAGTCATTTTTCAAGCAAAATCTGTTGATCAGAAAAAACAAGCAAATTAAAAGCGTCAACGTGGACTTTAAAAAGTTTCAGAATTGCATCTTTTGAACAATTTAACTGCGAAAGTAATCAGCAGATGAACTAGTAATATTATGTCATTGCAGCCCTAAATCAGGGAACTGTGGAGTGTGTGTCCATGTTATTTTGGCTGAATGCTGATAAAACGTGTGAAATATAGTACGGCACAGTAACTATATCCCATAATACTGCAACACAAAATGCCTCTTTCCTTTTTCTGTATGTTTGGCAATAATTATCATTATTACTTAATAATTCTGATGTCAAAGGACCAGTTGTGTCCTATTTCTTTGCGAACTCGTGGTCACAACACGGGTTCACGTTCCGTGTCATTTGTTATGCAAAATGACCAAAACTGTCCACTAAATGAGTTACTTGATATTTCATATTATTGATTGTAAAAGCAAGAAGTAAAAAAAAGACCAAACTGAACCACGACTAAAATGCAACAAGGAATTTCTCATCTGGACAAAATGATCCAAACTGCAGGCGTGACAGCTTAAAAATCCTATTAATGATAATCTTTCATTGTCTCTTGTGTCTGTGGATCAGAACGTAGAAGACGGCGGACCTGCTCACAAGGCCGGACTCAAAGCCGGAGACCTGATTACTCACGTGAACGGAGAGCCAGTTCACGGCCTCGTTCACACTGAGGTGGTGGAGCTGCTGCTGAAGGTAACTTTAAATCAAAGCGCTTCAAGTTTTAATCACTGTGGGGGTTTTTTATATGCTGCTGCTCAAGGTAGTAATGATGTTCTTCATGCGGTTTGGACAGTAGTGATTTTAAAAATTCAGAATAAATAGATAGATCTGTCCAACTTGTTGACCAAAGTGCTTCTGAAACTTCCGAGGTAAATCTGATGAGTTGAGGTTTTTATACTCAAAAGTGGAGAGAGTAAAAAAAAAAAAAATCCGGCAGTGATGAAGTTACTGGAGCAACTCTGAAGTCGTTTATGTAGAAAAATATGTACTTGATAAACTACTAAATTAAATCATTTTAAATGAACATCTTTATTTTCATGGTTATAAAAGTGGCAAAATTGAAGCTACACACAACGTTAACGCTCATCCTGACTGCAGTCTCGGGTCCAAATAAATCCAACAGTCTATGGTCTGACCGCAGTTTTGATCTTTTAAGAATATATATATAAACTAAAAGTAATTTAGTCATAAATATTATTTTCGATTTAAATACGGTTTTGTCTTTCCTTTTTTCAGAGCGGCAGTAAAGTGGCCATCTCTACGACCGCGTTTGAAAACACCTCCATAAAAACGGGTCCCGCCAGGAGGAACAGCTACCGGAGCAAGATGGTCCGATGTGGCAAAAAGCCCAAGAAGGAGAGGACGCCGGAAAGGTATGAAAACTTAAAGTGGCTTCATTATATTTTAACACCATTTCTATAGTATTTATTACACAGTACTGACTATTTCTAGGCATTATTTAACTTGTTGGTCGAGATTTATGATTGTTAACACGGCGTCGGACAGCTGTAATCATATTTAATTTAATAACAATATTCAAAACTGTCTATTAAAACCTATCGAGACCTTCCGAAGCTTTCGGCATCCTCTTGTGGCCTTCGTCAGCGAGTGCGGTTGCTCAGATGTCATGAAAGTCGAGGGGGAAATGTTTATTGATGATAAATATAAATGTTGCAGTCATGTTGCAAACTGTGTTTTGTTATGTTCTAAAAACTTCTTAAAAACGACATTACAGTAAATTGTTCATTTATTGGTTTTAGATGCTAAAGAATAAATCAAATCGTATTTGTTATAAATTAGAAGACGTGTTTCGTCTCCTCCATAATCTGTTTGTTCAAAATATAACCACCTCACGGTGCCTGACATCATGTGGATATTATTGAGTGGACGATAAATTTGGAGATTGGCAGGACTTTACGATGGTTCAGTGAGTCACGGCTCAGTTTGCGCGAGGGCTCACTTCACCCAAAAGTGTGGAGACGCTTCTATAACTCCCTAAAAGTTCATGAGGACCAGAGGGAAGACTTCCTGTCTTGATACTTGTTTCTGTAGCACCGTGACGTTGCAGAAACATATTCAGCTCAGTATTCCTGCAGAAAAGAAGTGAATGATCAGACTTCCTGTGTGAGTTTCCTATTGGCCTCTAGGAGGCAGTCAGAGGACACTGAGGGAATCAAATAAACCTGCAGGAGAAACAGGAAATTTGCACATTTGCTGTTTTAGTTTGCTGTATCATTTTAATAAAAAAAAGATGTTATGAACAAGGGCGTTTTTGACACTTTCCAAAGTGGGCTGATTTTTTTTTTTTTTTTTTTTTTTTTTCTACTTCTCTTTGCAGGCGACGCTCCCTCTTCAGACGGTTCGCCATGCAGCCGTCTCCGCTTCTGCACACGAGCCGCAGTTTCTCGTCCCTCAACCACTCTCTGTCCTCTGGTGAGAGTCTCCCCGGCTCCCCTACCCACAGTCTCTCCCCTCGTTCCCCCACTGCCGCCTTCCGCCCCGCACCAGATTTCACCCAGTCAGGTGGAGGTTTCAACTTATCTTGACGACAAGCTTGAACGTCATTCAGGGAAAAAAAAAAAAAAAGAAACCATCACGTATCACGTTTGATTACTAATATCCGTTCTTTCTTTCTTTCTTTTTTTCTTTTTGTTTATTTCCAGGTGGTAACTCGTCCCAGAGCAGCTCCCCCAGCTCCAGCGCGCCGAACTCCCCCGCAGGCTCGGGCCACATCCGGCCCAGCACCCTCCACGGCCTCGGCCCCAAACTGCCCGGTCAGAGGCTCCGTCAGGGGCGCCGCAAGTCGGCCAGCAGCATTCCCCTCTCTCCGTTGGCGCGCACGCCTTCCCCGACGCCCCAGCCGACATCTCCTCAGCGCTCCCCCTCCCCCCTCCTCAGCGGACACTCCGTTGCGATCTCCAAGACGACCCAATCCTTCCCGACCAAGATACATTCCCCGCCCACGATCGTGCGCCACATCGTCCGACCCAAAAGCGCCGAGCCGCCTCGCTCGCCCCTCCTGAAGCGCGTCCAGTCGGAGGAGAAGCTCTCCCCCTCCTACACCGGGGATAAGAAACACCTGTGCCCCAGAAAGCACAGCCTGGAGGTGACGCAGGAGGAGGTGCAGGACGAGGAGCTGAGGACCGGGGAGTACAGCGTCCTGCAGAGCGTGGACGAAACCGCCTGCGAGCCGCCGGCCATCAACCGCGTGCGTCCCGTCGAGCAGGGCTGCCTGAAGAGGCCCGTCGGCCGCAAGATGGGCCGGCAGGAGTCCCTCGAGGAGCTCGACAAAGACAAACTGAAGGCCAAGATGGTGGTGATGAGGCAGGACTGGTCCGAGAGGAGGGAGTCTCTGCAGAAGCAGGACGCCCTGCACGAGTCCGACCCGTCGCCTCCGTGCGGTGACGACAGGGAGGAAGGTTTCCTGGTCCGGGGCCAAAACAGAACTCAGAGTCCAGAGTCGGGTTCTCTGGAGCCCAAAGCTGCCAGCGCGACCCTTAAAGACGTCTTGTATAAAAAACTGAACACGCGTGCGTCCGAAGGCCACAATGAACCTCCAGGTGGCGGCGGTGACGCCGACGCAGGCTTTCGAGCGGCTCTCTGCTCCATTCACCCGGAGTGGCAGCACTCCAGACAGAGTAAAGACAACCTGAAGCCCGACAGGTTGGACTTCAAAGCTCCCAACATCGAGTTCACCAGGAAGAGGCTGTCCTTCGAAGAGCGAGAGGACTGCATGTGTCGCTTGTCTTCTGGCTTCCACGAGAACCTCCACTTTGGCTCCACGCGGTCGAAGAGCCTCCAGCTGGACACGGCCATGTGCCACGACCACATGAAGGCCGGGCTGGGAAGCGTCCACTCGAGCCCCGAAGGTCTGTCCCCGAAGCTTTTCTCCGGGAGAGGAGAGAGCGCTGTGGAGAAACTCCAGCTCATCTCCGCGGAGTCTCCTCTCAGGAAGACGTCGTCGGAGTATAAACTCGAAGGACGCCACGTCTCCTCTCTCAAACCTCTGGAGGGCACCCTGGACATCGGTCTGCTCTCGGGGCCCCGAGTCTCCAAAACGGAAACCTGCTTGTCCAAGATGGCCGACAACACGAGCGACGCGGTCTCTGCGAGTCCTCCGGTTTGGCTCCAGAGCCCGGCTGAGAGACAGATAACCGTCCCCCAACTGAAAACTACAGACAAAATGAAGAGCCCCCTGACTTGTTCAGTTATCCCCGAACCCGTTTCCTCTTTAAATATCGCACTTGTCTCCAAAGAGCAGCCGAGTACCGCAGCCACGGAGGGGAAAACCGGCGAGAAAACGCAGGATCGACTTGGCGAGTCATTAAAGGCTCCGACCAGCAAAGCGGAGGCCCCGACCTTTACCGTGAAGCCAGAGAGCCGGGCTGCCGCGAAGGCCACCTCCTCGCTGGCCCACGACCACAGAGGTCCTCGGCACAGCTCCCACTTCTCCTCCTGTGGAAAAACACCGTCCATACGGGAGGTGAGCAACGAGGATCAGGAGGACGAAGCGGAGCCGCAGGAAGCGGCGGCGGACGCCACATCACAGAGCACCGACGGCTCCAAGACAGAAGTCTCTTTGACTTCAGCGAAGAAGCCGGAGGTAGACGTAAAAGCCTCCCCCGCACCTCCTCGAGCGGAGGCTCCAGCTGCTGCTGCAGCCGCCGCCAGCGATCCATTACCGGTGCCGCCTCGGCGGAGCACAAACTCCGGTTTGGACACCGGTCAGCTTCAGAGCCGCGAGAAAAAGCTGGCCCCCGCACACAAGGCAAACACGACCTCCGTCTCCGAGGTGAACGCGCAGAACAGCTCGGCATCTGTTCCCGAGGAGGCCTTTTCAAAGCCGCCCGACGTCTGCTCGGCGAACCCGGAACTTTCCGTCACGGCGTCGGCGCACGGCAATAAATCCAGCGGTTTGAAACCAGAGGGTCGGGACCGCTGCGAAACATCTGTCGGTGAGGACGTTGGGCTCTCCAACAGGTCGGCCGTTAAACCGTCCGCGGGGCTAAACGGCTCCGAGACGGACGTCACCATCTGCGCCGCAGTCGCGCGAGCGGAGCAGAAGAGGGAGGTTTGTGCCGCGAACACGTCCGCCTCATTCAATGTTATTTCGCAAGTCGCACCGAGCGCCAACAAGAAGGATAACACTGTGTCTGAGGGCGGCGGCGGCGCGTCGTTGCAGAAGAACGTCGTTCCCCGCGTCACCGAAGGCGAAGAGTGCGGCGAGCGTTAAAGATTCAGAGCAGCCGTCAAAAAACGACCCCGCCGACAAAGCACGACAGAAATCCTCCGGTTCTGAACTCTGCACGTCCGAGAAAGAAAACGCCGCGGTCCCTTCAGTTAAACTCAAGAGTTCGGCGAGCGAAAACGTGAGTCCCAAAAGTAAGTCGAGGCCCGACCCGCAACCCGTCCCGGCCACGGCCGCGAAGACGGACGCCAGAGCCCCCGAAGTGAAGTCTCCCGGCGCGGCTCCGCCCGTCCCGGCGGTCGGGAGCGGCCCGCATTCAAAGCAGCGGGATCCGCCGAAGGAATCCGCGCCCTCAGCTTCGACCGTCCAGGTAACCCACGACGCTAAACGGAAAGAAGACTCGCCGCAATCCGCCGCAGCCGACGCCAGGCAAAGAGAGTCGACGCGTTCGCCCTCGCTCCCCGACGTCAAGCAAAGAGAAACCCAGTCCAGAAGTTCTGTAGCAGACCCGAAGCCCAAATGGCTCCCTCCGAAAACCGCCGCCCGCGTCGACGGGCCCGAAGCCGGCCGCAGCTCCGACTCCGGCCGGGAAACAAAGTCCGGACAGCAAACCGAAAGACCACTCGCCCAAAAACCAAGCCGCGGTCGCCAGAGAGCATCGCGACTCCAAACCGAGAGACGTCGCTTCGCCTCATCCTGCGGCTCAGCAGCAGCTCAGGAAGGAGCCGCAGCCGTCCGGTCTTTCCCCTCCGGCCAATCCGCCGCCGGTGCTGCCCAAACCCGCGGCGAGGAAGGAAACGCACGCGCCGGGCGGCGGCGGAGCCGCCTCGGGCAAGTTCTCCACCTGCGAGTCCAAGGCAGCCAAGGACGGCCCCAGGTCCGAGGCGCTCAGGGCGGACGGACACAGGGCCGCGGAGAGCCGAGCCGGCGCGTCGGACAAGCACGCGCCCGTCGGTCGGAAGGAGGCGGCCGAGAGGAAGAGAAAGGACGCGGCTCAGGAGGCCGCGTCCGCGCAGAAGAACGCCAAGCGGGACGCGTCCAGGGCGTCTCCCTCTGCGGACAAAGACGCTGGCAGGTGCAAGCAGCAGAAGGAGTCGCCTCGGAGTTCCGGCAACAAAAAGTAAAACGGCGGCGAGGGAGCGGCGACGTCGGACGACTTCCATCGCCGCATCGACGGAATGAAATGTTAGAAGTGATTTGTGCGAGCGTCATCATGCCTTCGTTTTTTTTTTTGGGTTTTTTTTGTTTTCTGTTTTGAGGACCGGGCAAGCTGTTACATGCTGATAGGAGAGGTTAGAGGTGTGTGTGTGTGTGTGTGTGTGTGTGTGTGTGTGTGTGTGTGTGTGTGTGTGTGTGAGACGGTCAATGTTTCGAGGTCTGAATGTAGGCGATCGTTTGCTGATCATTTCCAGTCTTTTCAACTGAATGTTTTGAAGTTTCGTTCGTGTCCATCGCAGAACGCTTTGTGCAATCAGTGGGGGAGGGAGTGTGTGTGTGTGTGTGGGGGGGGTCGGTGCCATAAAAAAAAAATGTTTTATTCTTTATTTTTTTTCAGGAATTGCACTCTTCCTTCTGGACTCCGGACGACCTGACGTCGAAGTCTTTTAATGCAGTAGACCACGCCGGGGTCCCGCGGCTCGTCGTTTTCTGTTCCGCGTACGATCAGATTGTCGTCGTCGTCGGGGGGGTTTGGTTTTCGTGCAGCGGTACACGGAGGGGAACGCGCTACGTCCTGTGCTTTTCACCTAAAACTTTAAAAAAATAAATAAAACCGAACCCCTCCCCTCCCCCCCCCCCCCCCCGATACAGAATCACGTTACGGTTCTAGAAATCCTGAATTAGCGACGGGGCCTTAGATTTACGGGAAATTGAAGAAAAAAAAAACCACCTGCTGCTCTTAGCGAGACGTGGCGTTTATTCACATTCCTCTGACGTCTGTACATATATCTTTTGATTTTTATGCAACAGGGTGTACATATGATGACGTTGTAAAACGGGGGGGAACACGGGGCTTACATGATTGTCGTTTGTATTATATGTATAGATTTTTTTTTTTTTTTTTGCAGCGCCGTGTTCGTACGCTCGATATTAAAGAGCGTCCCGTTGTGCTTGATGACCGGAGTTGAGGTCGCGCGACGCGTCTCGTCGGAAGGCGTCCTCGTCCCCCGTCTCCCGTCCTCCTCGTCCTCATCCTCTTCTTCTTCGTGACTTTTAACGTGTTTTGACGTGTTCCAAAAATAACTTGGAAGAGAAAGATTTGAGAGATTGAGATTGAGATTTCTTTAAAAAAAAAAAAAAAAAAAAAATGTAGCATTATATAACAAAACTGTGAGGGCCGTCGGCGTCCCCCCCCTCCTCCTCCTCCCCACCTTCCCCCCACCCCTTCCTCCACCCGCCCCGAGAATGTCTTTGCCGTCGACGATGTGTTTTGCCGGCCGACTGCGGTTCGACGAACGACGACTCGTGTAAAATAGGATTAACGCGGTCCGTTTCTAAAAAAAAAAAAAAAAAAAAAAAGCCGCGGGTTTCCCGTCTCGCTTTGCAGGATCGATCGTTGACCCGAGACGCGGGTCCCGGAGGGGTTTCAGGGTTTTCGGCGTCGGCGGCGGCGTCGTTCGGGTCGCGTGTCGGTGTTTGGAACCAACGAGCTTCGATTTTTTTTTTTTTTTCATTTTTTTTTCTTTTTTGATCGTTGGCGTCGTTTCCGTCCGCGACAAATTTGACGTTGGCGCGCAAAATACTCGGTACTCTCTACGTACCGGCTGTCGTATATCCCACGTTCACTTTTCTGCTGCGTACGCCGCCACGTTTCTCACGCTGCACATTCTAAACTGCGGAAACCCTAAACGACAACCGGGACGTAGCCCACTTAGGACGGTGGCGGTGTTCGCTCTGGGTTTAAAAAAAAAAAAATTAAAATAAAAATGTCACACAAAAAAAATGTAAACAAACTTGGTATACGATGAGCAGAAAACACTTCGTTTAACCCCGCGCGGCTTGTATCTAGATGTCTCGTTACCGCACCGGAGAGCGAAAGGTCGACGGCAGAGATTTTTAATCTGATGTTTACTCGCGTTAGATATCGTAAATGTGTTGCTGACGTATCGTGAGAGAACAAACAAACGCACCTTAATGTTTCGCCGATATTCAGTTCAGAAAAAGGGGGAATTTTTCAGAACTGAAAGTGGTTTATGCATCCAACACTTCAGATTTGAATGAATTTACTATTAAACCATGTAATTCCCTCCTCCCTCCTCCCCCCCCCCCCCCCCCCACACCCTCGAACCTTTTTTTTTTTTTTTTTTTTCTTTATCTTTTCTTCCTGTGACGAAGGACATTTATTAAATCCTCAAAGCACATTCAATGTTTGTTTACAAAGCATCATGGATGTATATTTTGTATATGGTTGATTTGCCAAATCTATGTTCTGTGTCACGGATACTGTTGTTTCTAGTCGTGTGAGACTTTGCCCCCCACCCCCCCCCACCCCCACCCCCCCCTCCCGTCGCCACGGTGTTTAACGAGAGCATTTGTTTGTGCAGTAATCGGTGTCTTTTCATACGTCGGGTTCTTCTTCGTCCGCTTGTCTCTCCGGTTTCCTTTCTTCCTCCCTCCCTCTGTGCAACACTAGTATTAGATGAACTCGCTTACGATGGTTTGTCTTTTAGAACATGTGCAATAAAAGTGTTTTGAGTTTTGTATTTTGCCCAAGGAAAGCTCTATGGATGTCATAGATGTTGTATATTAAAACAGATATTTATACTTCTAATGTTGCGTAATACTGAAAATAAAATGGAATTATAAATTAGTCCCTTTTTTATTTTTTATTTTCTCACTTGTTTATCCTCACAAACCGACAATCTCGTAGAGGGAGTAACATACGCGCATATAGATATATTATTCAGATTATCGCAGTGGGGAAAAAAAAAATGTAAACAAAATATAATTAAAGCCACTATATGACGGGGTTTAATTTTTTTTTTTTTTTTTACTGAATTGGTGAACATTGCGGCAGCTCAGGTTTTACTGCTGCTGCGTTCAGAAACATCTAAACCACTCATTTAAATCCGTCCAATTAACTTGAACTAATTTCACATGCATCACCCTGTAATATTTTGCATGCAACTAATACAGTCTTCGGTCTTAATTCTTATCAAATTGAAATGTTATATACCATGAAAAGGTTGGAAACACTTTGTTTTACAGATCTGTAATTGTTCAAACATTGAATTTTGTTTTAAGAATAGTATAATTTGTGCCCTTAATTCATTGCAATTATTCAGTGGTGTAAGCAGCAGAGTACAAGATTAAATTGAAAATGTCTCTGCCGGCAAACATACTATTAAACATACTGTGTAGGGAGGACAGTTTCTAATATAATAACTGAGGTTTTCAGGAAATTACAGGGGTTCTTTTTTTCTATATTTGGTATCTTTCCTGTAAAGCTCTAACAAAAAAAACCACTAAAATCTCTAAAAGACATGTTCATGAATTCAGAAATGGAGATGCAGTGAGAGAGATGCTTTTTTAATTCTGTAACTTTACATTGAAATGACACAGAAGTCACTTAAGGAACTTAAACCAGGATGTCTGATGCAATACCAACAGGGGGCAGCACATTTCCACACTCGTGTGCCGGGGCGGATGCTGTCCGTGTCCGTCCCGTGTCCGACCGCCGTTGCGCAACAAGCAGTTCGGGAGCGACACGGAGGACTCATGAGGTGTACTGTAACGTATGGAGCGCCCTCCCCTCGGGAGAGTCTGTCCAAGCATATTTTAAACTGCTTCTCCTGCACAGATTATTAACTCTAAAACATCAGTTGGGCATTAATCTGCATTCCTGCTGTGTATTTCAATTCTACATATTACGACTTGATAACGTCTCTGGGATGAAATAGTTCCTTTTTTTTTAATCTTTGGTTTGATCAGACGAGGGTTCCTCAGAGAAATACACATTGTTCCCTGTTGATCGTCAGTAACTGTCTTTTCATACATAATTAATAATACAGATGGATTAGTGTCCACGCCGCAGATTTCTCAGCAAAAAAAAAAAAAAAAAACTAGACCAATGAACGGAAAAGAAAATCCTCTTAGGGGTTGGGAATGCTGCTGACCGTTGTGAGGGAGGAAGTGTTGCAGCAGCTCCTGCCGAGAGAACATTACGGTTTCTAATTGGCCGCTTCGTCTTGAACTCGTATCCAGCAGAGAAACTTCTCCTGTGACGTTCTCCTGGAATGGAGGCTCTGATCCGTTTTACAAAGACTGGTCGATACTAATGACGTGAGCATCGTTATCGATATGGCGTGGGGTTAAAAGGGTTAAAAGGTGGTGGTGGTGGACATGAAGAGACTGTAACGGCAAGTAAAAAAAAAAAAAAGAAACATGAAACCATTTCGCAGGTTCACCGTGTTCACTATCTTCAAATTAAACCCGCGAGCTCGTAGCTACGCCATCGGAAGTCGCGTGTGCGGTACGCTTGGTGTTCGGGCGTAAGCGGCGCGAACAGTGTTGCTAGGCGACGCCAAACACGGAAGGCGTTTAGAAGCCACAGAGGCTAACGGGTTTCCGAATCCGAAGCCGCTTTATTGGCCGCGCGTGTTTACGCACGGCGAGGAATTTGACTCCGGTTGTAGCTTCTCTCTCAGGGTGCCAAAAAAACAGACCAGACGTAAATAGGACATAGAAAACATAAATAGACAAATGTGCAACTGAGAAACAAATATACGTACATACACCTAAACAACGGATGCACCCGGCATGTATTTAAGCACGCCGACGTGTTCCACGGTGTCAACCGTTCAAACATGCTGATTGTTTAGCCGGTACGGCGTTGATGTAAACGCAAATTACGAATTTAATGGGAACGACGTTTTGTCCAAAATTGAAAACGTCCGATTCATGAGGATTTATCCTCTGAGGGCCGCGAACGTCATGTTCAAACTTTTGGGCTAATCCGTGATAAAAAAAAAAAAAAAAAATTAAAAAAAAAAGACCTGCAATGTGGTGCTAGTCAGGAGATCACCGGTCGGCTTTATGTTCTGGCAGCTACAAATATCTCCACCAAATTTCAGGGCAATCCATTTAATGGTTCTCCGGACTCTTTTCCTACACGATTTAAGAGCCAAACTTTGGCTTTACGGGAGAGTCGGCGGATCATAAAAGTCGGGTCGGCTTCCTTCGGTCCGTCCTGCCAGCTGTTGGCGTGGCTAAAAATAAGTTACTTAAACATGTGCAAACTTTGGTTCAAATCACTCAAAAGCGTTCGATTAAAAAAAAAAAAAAAAAAAAGATTTCCTACTGGAGTTTGCAGGCCGTCAACAAAATCAAAATCTTTTTTTTTTTTTCTTCTTCTTTTTTTTTTTTTTTTTTTTGTTGCGCATAAAGACGCTTGTAAACAGCGATGAGAAGATAAGTTGTTCCTGTAAAGACGCATGCAGCTCTGAGACACACGGAGAGATAAATCCAGCCTGGCCCATATTAACGTTGCTGCTGGAATTTGTTCGGGTACATTCTGTGACTTGGGGAGAAGCCAAAAAAACTCCAGCCCAGCTCTCATATCTCATGTTGCAACTAATGGCTTCTGGCCGAGGGCCCCGGGTCTTCAGCCGCTGGGGCCGTCGCGCCCGCGAGGGAGGAGCGAGCTTATTCTTTGGGAGTCGGGGCGCTCTCGCATTTGAAAAACATAAAAGCAAAAAAAAGAAAAACTGCTGCTTCTGTGTTTCGAAAATCCAACAGTCCTCGTGATTTCTTTTGTGCGGGCGTCTTGCGTTTCACTTATCTCAGCATGATCTCCACTTTATTAACTCTTCCCCTTTTTTCGCCGCACTCCCTCGCCCGGGAGGTGTAAAGTGTTTCATGCTGTTTTCCAATCGCAGCGTGGGACGCACCAGCAGCGAAAACATCCCCCCGGCGCCTTGCGCAACGCTTCCGACACGCCGCGTGTTGCCCCCGCTGCCGACCTGTCCGTCACGTGACATGTTTGGTAACGTGCCCGCGTCGATACGGTTTCTGTCTCCGCAAAAGTCGTGACGCAAAGTGGACACGAGGAAGTGAGTTTTAATTTATTTTTATTTTTTTTCCGCGTAGGTGCGTCGAGAGCTAAAGAACACCGTGTCGAGGTTACAAACGGGGCAGGACACCAACAGGAGGATAATATTTTCAGGGCCGACGGAAACGCTCGCGTTGCAACCGGGCTCTCGTGCTGCCGTGGCGACGGTTTTGAAAACCGATTCTGGGACTTGAGGAGCTTCTTCGGATCACACGCGAAACTGTCTCTCTGTGTGGCGAAACAAAATGAGCACAATGATTTAAAAAAAAAAAAAAAAAAAGCTTCATGTGGTTAAATGAGAGGATGATATCGCTCTGTTGTTACACGTCTCGACTTCTGTTGACTAAATAAACAGACGGGTGATGTGACTGTTTGGGGTTTGGGAATGAAGTAACATATTAATCTAAATTACCTGCACGGTTGAGATTTGAACAGATGATAAGCGTCTCAGTAACTTCGCTACTTCACTTTATTGTCAATGCAGTTGTTTCCGTTTTCCATTCGTTACCAGTGATCCCTTGATTCAGCATTTAATATTGAAACATTGTCGTAACAAAACAAAAAAAGAATCCGACATTAGGTCTATTTTTTTTATTCCACTTCTCTCGTCAAAATCTGATGCCTACGTTTTACCCATGATGCAACTCGACAGCCTGCAGCGCAAATGGACATTTGAAATGTCAAATTTGACCAAACTGCCTGGTCGCTACAGTGACTCACTATCGCCTCCTAATGATTACACAGCGGTGTTACAAGACAGGACCTAAATCCTACATATTGCACCTTTAAGTTCAACCTTCATTAAAGGTACACTTTTTTTTTTCTCCCAATTGTAGCACTATGGCTCTAATTTATTTGGTTTTGTTGGCTCTCCCACATATTTGGGACAAATGTGTCGTGATAAACTTTTTATTCAATAGTGTAATATTTTACATTTGCAATAAAAGGAGTTAGAAATGCAGTAACGTATTCACATAGTTGCAATAAAAGTTGTGCTTTTCTGACCATGTAACTCGAAGAAATGTAGTTTATCAGGACAAAATGAATGATAAAATGTTAATGTTCAGATTGACTATTCCTATAGGAGCCATGTTAGATCTGATGCTAGTAAAAACTAAATTAATTAATTTAAAAAAAGCCAAATATTCAGCCGAATTATCTCTCTAGTTCGCTCGATCCCTTCCTCTTGCGGTCATATTTAGAGCTACCTGCGGAGAAGACGAGTTCGACAGGGCAAAAAGGGCTTGAGACAGACGCAGGGCCCGTGGTCGGGGCTCAGAAGAGTGACACGACCCGGTGTGGTCCCACACCGAGCGCATTAATGAGCGTCTGAGAGGGATTTAAGGTCCAGGAGCTTAGCGCAGATCAGGCGCTGATTCTCTGCCTCAAGGGGGGGGGGGGGAACAGGACGAGGGTCTGAGCCGCCATTACGGAGGCGCGTTAAGGTCGTCTCCAATGGAAAGCAGCACCTGAAAATAATACAGAGGGACTGTTGTTAGGACATGTCGTAAACCGCATTATCTCCCACACTGGAGAGGTGGAGCCTCAACCTGAGCTGTCTGATCCCATTTTAGATAGAAAAACTTCACTGTTGCTGTTAGTTGCATCACCTTTGACCGACTAGTCTACATACACCGATTATCCACGTTGGAGTTTACTTTACTGATTTATTCGGTGTTGAGCTGATTATACTCTGCTTGAGTAGCTCCATTTTTACTTTATCGTTACAATTTAAAGGAAATATTGTACTTTTTTTGGTTTGTTTTTAATTAAAAGTTGAGTCGCGAAACAAAATAACGTCTCTGTGTCGTGAAACTTGGTTGGCGATCGAGTTTAAAGTTTGCGTGTGGAAACGTCTGGACCCTGTCGTGCAACGCTGCAGCCGTCCTGCTCAAATGGCGGCTGGAACAAACTTTTTAAAACTTGGTGCAATAAACGAAAAAGTATCCTTACTGCTTTGTATCCTTACTGCACGCTTTTGACTTTCTTTAGGACCTGTGAAGTAAAAAAAAAAAAAAAAAGGAGCCCAAATGAGCGTTATGTAAAACACATTCCCGGCACGCACGGCCCGAACAGCCACAGCTGGTTGAACTTGCGTAAGCGATCCTGGCTCAGACTCTGCGTATGCCATGCGAGTTTGTAGATCACTTGAAATCTGCTTTAGTTCAGTCCTGTGTCAGAGGCACCAGCTGCATGGCACTGCAACGGATGGATTAACATAAGTGCAGGATTGAGGTTGTCCCAGATAACTGGAGAATCAAAAGAGACTTTTTTTTTTTTTTGTCCCCCTCCCCTTCCCGCCCCCCTCGTCTAAAGGTAGCGAACAGGGCTGTAAAAAAAAAAACGACCCACATCGAGTAGGTTTGCTGTTAAAACACG
This sequence comes from Embiotoca jacksoni, assembly GCF_022577435.1. NCBI lineage: Eukaryota > Metazoa > Chordata > Actinopteri > Embiotocidae > Embiotoca > Embiotoca jacksoni. Next base: position 12,785,572 of record NW_027185230.1, on the reverse strand, counting down.
GTCCAAAGACGTATTTGACCGACTCGGAAAACCGATGTCGTACAGAAAAAGTGGATAGGTGTGTTCCTGCTGAGGTTAACGACAGAGGATATCAAGTTGTTTTTTTTAGCTCCTGTGTTTTTCAGTACAAAGTTAATGACACTTTTTTTTCTTTTTTTTTTATACTCTTGTAAAATGAAGCGGCAGCTTGGCTTAGCGCACCAGAAGCGGTGTTAAACCGCCAGCACGGCAATGTCAGAAGGTAGCCTACAAAAAATACTACCGACACTTAAGCTCACAAATTTACAGGTTGCATGTCATATTCTTTAACATGTACAGAAATAAAAGTAAGACTTGTAACATAATGTGAGAGGCGCTGGTTAAGTCAAGCTGGCGTGTCCCCGTGTTTCAGGTCTGTCCGCGAAGCTAAAATAAGCCGAGCTATCTTTTTCCTGGCTCTACCTACACATTTAGTCAGCGAATGCGCTTATTTCTCAAAATGTCAAACTATTTCTTGAAGGGTTACTAGTTGCTCTGTTTCAGCAGGTCGAAATTTCATGTGTCATGGAAAAGATAGTTGTGTTCTGATAGCACATTTTAGATAGCTAGACCCCGAAGTCGTTTAAATGGAAAAAGTTAAAGAAGAAAACGGAAAATTGTTTTTTTCAACGTTCAAAATGAGGCTTCGCATTTACATCGAAAACGTTGTCAGATTTGTTGTATTGCAAGCCATATTTTCGACCGCAATATATCAAACAATGTAAACAAAATCAAGGTTCGTAAATGATCACACAAATTTTAGTTAAACCCAAAGTTTGAGAGTTTTGCAAACTTCCAGCTCAGCAACGCGCAATTTTAAAGTTTTTGTTTACTCTCAGTGCTCTCGTTGTTTTTTTTTGTTTGTTTTTGTTTTTTTTCGATGGTTTTTTTTCCAAAACGGGTAGCTGTTCTCAGCCAAAACGTCAACTCTAAAAATCCCCTGTGCTTTGCCCGTTCAACGCCAAACAGCAGACGGGCAAACTCCCAGGTGAGAAAAGTGAAGCGTTTAGTAGCGAAAGAGCAGATATTTCCTTCAACAGTTGGTGGAGACCAAAAACGGAGCTAAAAGAGGAGTGAAAATTGGATTTACATTTGGCAGGTTGCCGGAAACAAAACTTAACATGGATGGTAAATGTCACTCCATATTTGTTGGATTTGTTAAGCGGATGTGCAGGTTCAGTAAAGAACTGCTCGCGAACATGTTTACCAACTTGGGACATTTCAGTAATTTGCAGCTTCATAAAAATATGGTGAATCAAAACTCCAGTGCAGCTTCAACTTATTCGTAGGTTTCACTGCAGCGTTTGTAACTAATGCGCGCTTTCGTCTGAGTTGGCTGCTGAAGCGAGAGAAACCACAAAACAATTTCCTGATTTCATACGTAAATACTACTTTACATATGAATACGAGAATTAACCGTGATGAGGAAATTGGAGCTAATTTTCCAGAAGCTCTTACCTTTGCATGAATATGAAGGGGAAGGTCACGCACTAACAGGCACAGCCAGGCACTGATTAGGGGGTAATGCACTTAAGTAGAGTAAAGTGCTCTGCTGTATAATTGGAATAGACTGGATTTACCTCACTTGGCCTGCCAGCATGGCACAGTCTTAACAGTCACAGGAACACATAGCTTACAGCTGCTGATTTCATCAGCTCAGGGTGTGGAAGCAGCATAACAATGAGTCACTGTTTCATAGAAAGCTGCCGAAAAGTAGTGCCACGAAAAAAAAAAAAAAAACTACCGTGATTTACGGTCACATTTTGTATTATTACACATAGTTTAATAAAAGGTTTTTTTTATTATTATTATTCTAACCAGATGGAGCATTGGATATGTTGGATTTAAGGGGTTTTGTAGATTTCAATCTTCAATGCATGTCTTCATTATATGCAGATACGTTAAGATCGTTGATATGGTTAGTTCTAATAGCTTCTTTTTTTTTTTGTGCTTTTTTTAAAAAATGTTTTACAGGCATAACTCCAGCTTTCTAGATGCCACCAGTGAGGAAAGAGGTACTCGGATCCTTTAACTTTCATGAAAGGTATAATTTCATTATGAAAAAAATGCTCTATTACACACAAAATGTGTGTATTCAGGATGTTTTAAGAAAAAGTAAGTCACTAAATCTTTAAATGTGAAGTTATTTACTTTGTAGAAATGTCCACAGTAAAGCACGTTTATATACTGTTAGTTTATGAATCATATTTTACAAATATATAATTTTTTATTTTTTTATCTTGGATCTGCAAAGTAACTCCAGCTTTCATATAAATATAGTGGATCATAAGTTAAAAGTAGCAGAAAATGGAGACCCTTCAATGTACATTACATCCACAAACAACTTGTACTGAAGTGTGTAAAAGTTACTTTGGACCACAGAATGCAACTCATTCTCCCATCAGCACTTACATACTTCCTGTTCGTTTGACAGTCTGATGAAGTGGAAGTGCCGTTCACGCACAACACATCTCTTCATAATGACCGACATCTAAGTCACACACGTCCAGTCTGCCACACAATACTCTGAATTAAACTTGATCAATGAGGCTTCTCATTTGACCCCGTCTGAGTGCTGAAGCTGAGCAAAGCCGTGTTTGGATTTGAGCTGAGGTAATTCTTTTAAGCGAAAGTAGACAAATCTGCCACTGGCAGATTTCTCACACTGCGGAGACCGGTGGTGACAGACTAGCCGAGCTGCAGATGTTCACAGATTATAGGCTTGTGCAATAATCAGCTTGGTTTGGAGACGTGTTCGCTCTCTCATTACAAGTGGCTCAGTGTGACAGACGAAGATGCGAAGATGTTCGTCTTTATTCTTCGGAAACTGCTCAAGAGCAAGTTCAGTTTGTAGATTAATTAAAAAAAATAAAAATAAATAAAAAAAAAAAAAAAGGGTATAAGCAAATTAGAGGAGTATGTTCTCATTTGTGTAAATCTTGTAAACATGCAAACAAAAGTACAGTAAAAGCCACTTCTGGTGCCACGTATTGAGGTAGTGCTGCCAGGAAGTGTCTGGAGTTCGGCGGAGGTCAATAGTTCAATAATTCTGCTGGGTGCAACCTGAAAAAGACCGGGTTTTTTTCTCTCGCTCAGTTCCTGTAAGGCAAACAGATACACAGGTAATCAAAGCAGTCCAGTGCAACATTACACACCACTGAAAACGACTATAAACATTGACTCTGTGTAAAAGTGGACGCAGCTCACGGCTCTAATAACATGAGGTCGATGCAGAAGTGCCTTAAACTGCAATACCACCGGGTGCCACTAGAGGTTGTCTCCAAAAAGCCTCCATCTCCATAGACTCCCATTCAACTCGTCTCATGAAATTCTCAGTCAATAAAATTACTCCATGAGGTGTCTCGGTGTTGTTAGCTAAAGTCACTCCTTCCTATTAGTTTTTTTGCGGTCCATCTGAAAATAATCCTGTCATTCATTCAAAAATTATTTTCAAAAGGACTTTTTTTTTGGGGGGGGGGGGGGGCGGTATCTGTTTGATTGACAGGCCTGTGACGCAGTCAGCTTTTGGCTGTCGGTGGGCGGGACCTAGTGTCACCGGGTTTCCAATCGGATCGAGTCCGATTTTACTGCTCCTTCCAGGACAAACACCACAAAACAGTTCAAAATGAATTTCAAAACATTCTGAAGTTGGCATGTGACACCCAAACTCATGAATGCATCTTTTCATTTGCAAGGCCTCACGAGAGAAGTATAAAATGATAGAATAGAGCGCTGCGCTACCCAAATTTGCTTGGAGTGTATCTAAAATCTTTAATGCTTGCTTTCCTGAGCTACCATTGGCGTTCTGTGAGAAGCAGAAAATTTGCAGGCTATTTATGGAAAGAAGTGACTCTTAGAGCAGTAAAAAAAAATTTTAAAAAAAAGAAGCCCCCTGACAGTGACGTCCTAAAAATACTCAACTTCCACACAGGGACACAAACGTCTATTAGAGAGTGAAAACAAACTTTTGTGTATGGCCGATTGTATGTGCAGACGGAAAGATATACTTTGCCGTCTGAGCCTGCATCGACAAAATGTATTTAAAGCGACTGCATTAAAGGGCTCGAATGACTTAGCACAGCTAACATCTGTAATGACACGGTTTATTTTGGACTCAGATCGCAGGAAGCACTTTTCTTTAATGGGTGACTCATGCTGGTTGTTGACAAGAACATGGTCCAATGTTCCCAGAGGACTCGTACTGAAAAGCCTCCCACTCACATCATCCGTTTCAGGGTTCAATCAAGAACCAGGTTATCGGACGAGTAAATGTCAAACTCACCTTCCAGCGAGCATGTCGTCATTTTTCTTGTGTGTTTTCAATCCATTTGGAGCATCGCCACAAACGCAGTCGTATTTGTCTCGGGAGGGGGGGAGGGAAAGGAGGGCGGGGGGGCAGCACGGTGAAAATATATAAAAATTGATTTGGGCTTTGGACCAAAGTCGTTCAGAACTGTGGTAATCCGATTTTACGTGGAGGCATCACTCAACGTTGTGCTGATGTTATCGCTAATGCCATTTCCTGTGGGGATGCAGGCATTTCATGTGGAGAAAAAAAAATACAAGGCTGTGGAAAATGCAACATGTAAAGAAAGACAGCTTAATTATATTACACAGATGAATGCATGAAGTCAGTAACAATTAACTGATTATATTTATCTGCATTCCAGTTACTCATAAATACCTTCTAAGAAAAAAAACATCAGTCTTTTGCTGTGTGGAAAAAAACAAAGAGTGTCTGTTTATTGATTCTACTGGTTGACTCCCTCCAGGGTCACACATATTCAATTATGCAACCCTTTATCTGATGCTGTGGTCATAATACTCACCAGATGAAGGAAAGCAATCTGGAAACATGATGAAAACCACCCACAAAAAAAAAAAAAAAAAAGTTGCACAATCATGGAAATCGTTTGCTGTATTTTGCTTCTTTTTTTTGGGTCACTTTTTCAAATGTATTTGATCAAACAAAACACCAAGATTTCCAACCAATTTCGAAAACAGAGTTACGTGTGCGGTGGCAGGAGAAGGGGGATGTGTGACAAGCATCCGATGACCACTTTTATTGGAGTACTTAGGCCCCCTAAGTTTGCAGGTGTGTGTGTGTGTGGGCTGATATGTAGATTTGGGTGTCGTCTGCATAGCGGTACAACTTGGAGCTAATACAGACTTTTCCCCTTCCGTTTTAGAGAAAAATCTGTCGCATGCCTTGCCAGTAGGCGGCGATACATTTCTACAACAAAGACAAGTCAAATACCAGAGAAGAAAAATGCTGAGCATTCACAATGGCTTGTGCTGGATCTGATTAGCGGGTAGGACACTCGACCTGTGATTGGTTGTTATGTCGTGGGAGCATTAAGGTTACGGTTAGGATTAGGGATAAGGTTAGGGGCCAATTACTCTAGAGTGAAACAACCAATCTTTAGACCAATGCATTCCTCCAGCTGATCCAATCTAGCACCAATGCTTATTTCCGTTTCGTGGTAGTGACTTAAAAAAAAAAGAAAAAAAAAATGCAACCATTAATAATTAAGTTGTAAACTTGTAGATGCTGTTGCTAACCGAACGTAAAGAAACGTATTGCGTTCGTTGTTGTTTCAGGTGCATGCAACGTTTGGCAAAATAACGTTTTATGTCATCGTTATGTCCACACAGATAAACAGTTTTTAGAAGATGTATTTTTTTTTTTATTCTCAGTTTTAGTGACCAAAATCTCAGTTTGCGTGTGAATGAGAGGAGCGAAACGTATAAGAAATTGTTTGTTTTAAAATCCGTAGACTCAAGTTTATTTGGAAGCTTTTTGACTATAATGTTGTTGGATACTTTTGTGACCCTTTCTTTATTCAAATTTATTGGTATTTAGTATTAAATGTCATTTACTCAAGCAGGAATGCCCTAATCATACTCACACACTCTCACCTGGAGGCTGCCAAGTACAACCACAGTTCCCTCTGTTGGCCGCCGAGCAGCTCCAACCGGAGGGTTGCGGTTGTGGGCTTTGCTCAAGGGCGCCTCATTGGTGGTAATGACAGCGTGGCGCTTCCTCACTCAGTTTGTGCAGTCAGATTTATCTCGCTGGTCCAGTCGGTCCTTCGGGTCATCGCTGGCCTGGTTTTTACAGACATGATGAAACATGAAATGAACACTGACTTGTGGAAGACAAGCTGTGCAGTTCAGAAGTTTATCGTTTTCCGCGTCGAACACTGCGTTGAGATCAAATAACCGAGGAGAGAGATGCTGGAATCGCTCCTATTATTAGAGAGGAGTCTTTTAATGAGTTTGGCAAGGGAGAGAGGAGGTTGAAGGAACAGGATGTGTGATTGTAAACAGGGATGGGAACCCCTCTAATATACCCGCCCCACTCACTAAATCAGATATGGAGCTGTCCCGCGAGGGGACCAAATCAAAGACGTTATCATCGCCGTGGGTCATTTAAATCATAAAAACCCAAATGTGTTCGTGAACACGGCCAAGTCCTCAGTAAGGGGTCGAGGAAATTATAACATTATTTACAATGAGGTGTTGGCTACCAGCCATGCGGAGGCCAGAGTTAATCATAGATGTGATGTACATGTTCAGAGGAAAGTGGTTGGCTTGAACTTTGGGGAACTATATTTCATATTTACCTCAGTGTGAAAGCAAAGACAGATGCCGAAAAAAGACGTCTGGTTTAGTCCTTCTTTTTTCAAAAACTGTCACACAACTTGAACACAACTAGATTCCCAGCTAGACGAAACACTGGACTTTTTTTTTTTTTTCTAATTATTCGATAAAGATCAAGACACACAAATCATCCGTACTTCTTCGCCCTGCAGCAGTTTCAGAGGCCTAAACTGTGCCTGGGAAACAGGAGATTTGTGTCACGATTAGACGGGGAGGGGGAGTGAGCTGCTATATTGTTTCATGTCGCTTCTGAGGGGTGATAAAATTGCTTCGGAGCGATGTTCATAAATGCCAGTCATGCCCCGGCAGAGAACTCCACCGCTGAATTAATATTGTATGTCAAACAATGCCGCGTCCAATTTTTACAAGTCTATTCCCGGGTATGCACACGCGCAGCCTTGAGCCTCCGGTTATGCAGACCTGCCCCGGCCTGCACCGAAGTGAGCTTTCGAGTTTTAAGAATGTGTAATGGATGGAGCTGCAGTTTCGTCCCGGGAGCACAATGTGTCTGCAAATCCAGACGCCGATTAATACCACCCAACCCGGGACGTAACAAAACAGACCATCTTTACGCATAGATTAGCAGTTTAACATTTGTGACACACGAGGGGCCTTACGGTGAAAAGCTGCGTGGTTATGGTCAGGAAAAGATCCTGGTTTGGGTTCAATGTGACACGGTTGCTATTTAGTTAACGTTAGGCACAAAAACTATATGGTTAGGTCCACTGAAAAGATCATGATTTTGGTTAAAAGTCACCATTTGGTGAAGGTAACTTTTTAAAACTACTTGGTCAGGGTCAGGAAAAGGTCATGGTTTGGGTTACTTTCAAGAAATTCACATTGATTTTTGCCTTTTCATGGATTTGAGCAGCAGTCTTCTGGGAAGAAATCCAGTTTTTCTTCCACCCAGCCACCTCCCTACGTGTACGTTACTCCTATTTTTACACCGTCACATGACTTTCGACATAAGGTACCTTGCTTATCGACACCAACAGCTATATTTGATGCTCTGAGAATGACAACAGGCTGGGTAATCACAATTGGGGCTGGAGTGTTGTCAACTGGTCGCCTTGCAACCTCTGCCTGACAATAAGCCTCCAGGAAGCTGATACTTCCAGCCTAGAAAGTCACAAAACTCAAGAAAATCACATTTTTGTTGTTTTTACACTTGTAATGAATACTTTTTTTCCTTTCGTCAGAGCTACGCTAACAGTTTGCCTTTGCCTTTATGTTAAGCTAAGCTAACCGCGCAGCTTCTTTAATGAACGAATATGAGAATACAGTAGTATCGATTCCTCATCTAACTCGTGTGTAAATAAGCACGCGCGTGTGCTATACATATCGCACCTGTTCGAATCAACAAATCTCTCACGGTGGCGAAACGCACAAAATGAAAGACCAATGTTTGGATCATCTATTCTTCTGCTGGCAGAAACTGCTGTTGAAACAAACCTGCAAGTCAGTCTTGACAGCTACCATTCAGCGCGGCTTGTGTTTGTCTTGTGTGATGGACACGCTGTGGGGCCTCCCTGCTCCCAGCTTCTTTTTTTTTTTTTTTTTTTTGTATGAAGCCAGATGGTCGACCTGACAACACAATGCCGTGCCCTCTCCATCATCTCCTGTGCGCGCTCATGGTACCTAAGCTTGTGGTGGGAACTGGGATGTGAAGTCCGGATGAAAGTAGCGTCTCGTTGCTCGGACCCTTTGGCTTTAACTGGTCTCCAGAGTCTCTCTTTTCAAATCTCCTTTTCACGTCCTTCTGCCAACATCTCGAGGTGTTTTTGATTCTCTTGCCATGTGCTGTTAGAGCGTAGCGGGCGTTGTAAGTCTCCTTTTTTTGCCTCGTGTCATAAAGTTTAAGGATTGAATAGCAGGGGGAAAAAAAGGTTACATCCCTTCAATCAAACTGAAAAGCAAAGGATACTATGGGTATTGACGCTGATAGATGTAGGTCATTTCTGCTCTTGGAATCAAACCGTAACAACCGACTTGTTCCCACATGGGAAAACTCTGAGGCAGTGCACCAACATGTCATCCTGCCATGTCAACATAGTTTTGAAACCACTGAATGGCACCTTCATCAGTTATTTCCACATCAAATATTTTAATTATAAGCTGCAAATATGTGCTTCAATTCCATTGCACCACAAAAATGTTATTTTCTTTGAGTATTAATATATTGTTTTCCAATACAGACAAAGGCTGACTGTGCTCTTAAGCCATTGTCCCATTCCAAATTCCCTTCTCTTTTTTTTTTTTCATAATTGTTTCTGAATTTTCTTTACTTTAAGAAAGATTTCATGACAATATTTTTATTGTCAAGAAAAATGTGCTATTATTTCTTTTTTTTATTTCATGCTGTTTTGGGTTTCTGTTGGTATATTGTTTGTAAAATCACTATATGAGTTGAAAAGTGATAAATAAAAAAGGTTTTATCACAAAAGAAAGATTTTATGGAGAAAAAGAGATTAGAACTGTTGCGACAGAGGCTTCCGTGAAAATCTGCTTTTCGAATAAGCTCTTTAATTGTAATTTCTTTTGTTTGCATCTCTTAAATTATCCCGAATAATTAAATATTACCGTTTAACCTCCTTTGAAATAAATTAAAACAAAATTATTATTTTTTTTCCATAAAACATCCGTTGCAATGTCTCTCCGACAGCGTATCTCGCAATCTGACTGAAAACTGTAACAGCAGTGGCAGTGACAGGGCGATGGATGAGCATCTTCCAGGAAATTCAATTTGCAGCCAGATCTTATAGCTCCCCTCGTGTAATTCAAATTGACAGTTTGAAACCCCTCGCTGTGTGCTGATGACGAATTTGAAATGCAGGTGAGAAATAGCTGGACAGATCGCCCGTGTCAGCGTCAGGAGAGGTGGAACACAGCAGTGTGTGTTCTGCGCTGCTGCGCTGAAGGACATCCGATCCGGGGCAGAGTTTATCGGGGCTGATGTTCTCACCCGTGAAATATCACACGCGGCACATGTCGTTCACAAATATGTAACCCGGTGCTTTTTGCTGACCGCTTCGTATTCTCGTAGTAATAACACGTGACCCCGGCAGTGTAAGGCGTTTTAATGCTTGTAATGTCGAGGCCAGCAAGCAAATACAGAGAACAATGTACTTGTTGTGAGATATTTAAGGAGCAGTTGAGAAAACAAGATAAGTCCGAAGGCTTGGGGTTGAATGGAGGTCTGCATGCTAACAATTTTGCGAGAGCAATGCCAACACATTATTGTTTCGCAGCTGGGACGTTTACCGTTTCCATTCGGTTATGCTGCCTTCAAATGGAGGCGAACAATTTAGCAAGCAAGCAGGCAGGTAACGTAATACTAGAAAAAGCAAAAACATAATGGCAGAGGGAGAAGATGAGACTGTTGGGAATCTTTTCCTTGGGCATATTATTAAATTATGAAGAAAAAATTCTATACAACTAAAATTTGAATAGATTAGTTTAATACCCCCCCAAAAAAATTTACTTTCTCGGCTTTCAGAAAACTCAGAAGTCTGACGTTGCGAGAACAGACTTTATAAAAGTGGACATACCGTTCAGGTCTAAAAAGAGGAGCCAATACAGAAGCGGATGTCGCTGCCTGAATATATGGGTCTGCTCCATTGGGAATTATTTCCAGTTGTTGCATACGAATGGGGGGCAGACCTTGGCTTAAATTTTGCATCAACAGAGCAGCCTTTGCCCGATCAGCATTGACCACCACATGCCCGAAAACTCGACCACCATTTAGAAAAAAAACCGCTCGACTTCAATGTTATCGCGCTTATCCTCATTCACTGGGTGCTGATTGGCCCGCCCTTCAGCGTGACTGAGCCAACAGGGTTTCCAGACTACAATCACAGCGAGGAAAATTTAAACCGTGGTGTTCTCAATGAACCATTTGAATGCTGTGTGTTAGCATGCTAGCATTTGCTAATTAATAATAAAAAAATAAAAAAATTAAAAAAATAAAAAATTCTTCTAGTAGTTCTCCTTTGACAGCGAATGGATTTCAACCGCTTTCTGTAAATCTAAAAAAATAAATCGTCACTAAACAGAGCGAATAGCCGCGGAAATTGATCTTGAGGCCAAGTGGATTACATGGAATGACCATTCGTTGCGGCTTTGCAACTGTATTATTATTAATGTCGAGAGAAAAATAGCTCATAGCTACGAGGACAAAATGTCTTTCCTGTTCTTCTGGCTGATTATATGACACAGTGGGCTCGCCCTCCTCGGCCCTCTACCCATCCAATCTCTGTGAATTATTTCCTCCTTCACAGGCAGAGCGCTGTGGCAAACACATCAAACAAGATTACATGGATAGACCGAGGGGTATATTTACTCCACTCCAAGACATATTTAATTTGGCTGTTGCCCTGGCAACATGAATCTCACAAAGAGTGGCTGTGGAGTCGGCTGTAATTATAGAGCCGGGCCTCTTCATCAGAGGCTTTAATCAGAAAAATGAATACACTCGTCCATGCTGGCCCTGTGGCAACTCACACATGGCCTTGGACACCATGTAATAGCAACCAGAGGAATGAAGGCTCATTATAGCTCTTGAACCCGTGAACTCCTGAAATGTGCATTAGCTCAGTGTAATTTAATAATAATGAGGAATGGGGCAATCGGTGTGACTATTTTCTGCAGTGTAATACAATTTTTTTTTTTTTTAAAAAAGGCATATATTTTGACAAGAAACTGAAGTTAAGCAACCGAGGAGTCGCTGAGTTTTACCGGTCAAGTGCTGTGTGTCGACGCTGAGAGGCAGTCCCGATGCATTTGTCCCACGTTGGGGGGGGGGGAGAGAATAAATAATTCATGCCAGTCGAGGCATTCCTCGCGGAGGCACTTAAGAAAAGCTACTTGGAAAAAACATGAATAATATCATGGACGTTAGAGCAAACTGATACCACTTCAACCACACTAAGGGCTCTATTTTAAAGATCTGTGCTAACGGCCTAATGCACATGGTGCAAGTTTTAGGGCGTGTCCAAAAACCACTTTTGCTCATTTAACGGCAGAAAAAAATTCAAACTGAAAGTACGGCGCGCGCTCCAGAGGGGTTTTACGTCGTACATTGTCGTCATCATCATAGGTGTGTTTTTGGGCATCATTTCCCTTAAAATCCAGGTGGGCTTGCACCTCAGCGGATTACTTGAACAACAGCGGATTTGTTAAGAAGGAAAGAAAGCTTCTCTGCAGCGGAAACAAATTGATGTTCACAACGATCATCTTTCCCATTGTAATCTTATTATTTTTAATCTGCTGCATGTCACCATGCGTGTAACAAGCAGAGTGTGTGAGCATGGTGCATCTGCCAGTATAGATGCAAATTACTCACTTCCCCTTGAAATAACAGCACACCGCATTCAGTTCAGACCTGTGTTTTTGTCGGTCAATCGTGCAGTCATGTTCTACTGCTTTCAAGGTAGCAATGCACCAACAAAGCACCCGACTGCACCTAATTTTAAGACCAACATTTCCATTGTCGTACATATGGGTTCATGTGTAGATATCTAGATGCAAAAAAACTGCATTGGTCTGGAACTAGCAAAGAAAGCTTGCCTTTTTGCCAGGTTTAAGAGAGAGATGTGTACAGCCAGCTTGGATGACAATGCTAAAATGCTAACGCTAAGTAGGTATAATGCTCTGCTCACACTTGACTAATATTCACCATTTTACTGGTAGCGTGTCAGCACCAGGCACGACGTACAACTGAACCTGTAGGGAATGTCATTCGTTTTGCAGGTATGTGGTCACAAATCACGTCATTGGTCCGATTTCAATTCTGACCGGATGATGGCCCAAGATAAACGCATCATTACGATTCACTAAATTTCACAGCGATCCGTTCAATAGATGCCGAGGCGTTTTTTTGTTTTTACTCCAAACAAAACCTTTTCAGCCTGCTGGTGATGCTGCAGGCAAGAAGTCACCTACATCATCAGGATTCATCCGTTTTAACACTGTGGGTATTTGAGCTAATTGCTCAGTCGGTAATGATTCACTGTCCGCGGATCATAAATATTTGTACAAAGTTTCATGGGCAAACAGCCAACAACAGATATTTGAGCGCGGATCAATAGAGGACGGACCAACAAACAGAACCCGCACGGCCGTCCCTAGAGTCGTGCTGCTAGCTCGGCTAAAAATAAAGGTAAAGACAGAGACATGAAAGCAGAGAAAGCAGAAGAAGCCGCGGGGGCTGGCTGGAAGGAGGAGTGTACAGGGTCCACCCGAAAAGAATCGTGTCTCCTCTCTTGGAAGGGTTTCAAGCCCAAGTGCTCCAAATGAGAGGGCCCCGAAGCAAAGGGTGCAATCTCTGCGAGCAAAAAAAAAAAAAAAATCACTGGCCTTCGCTCATCAGCCATAAACATGTCACTGCCGAACTAGGTCACTCTTCTCCGAGCACCGCCCATCAAACGTGGGGGCCTCCAGCTCAGCGACTTACCGCGCTGCACCTCCGCATGATGCGGCCCATTCCCCCCCCCCCCCCCCGTCTTTTGTTTACGTGACATGTCACCGCGTCTCGTTCCCTTCAGTGCACAGGGGCGAAGGGGGGAGGCACGGGCTGAGAGGTGCTGCAGACAGGCGAGGGTTAACAAGGGAGGAGACGATCAGTCCGAGAGGAAATGCGTTCATGCAAAAGCAAGTCTTGTTTTAATGTAGTCCGTTTCTGTACATGGAAATTACCGAGAAGCTGTAAAATGATCAACCACACAGACTGATCAATTGATCTTCATCATCTCTGAATAGTAATCTGTCCTGCTGCAAACTGGTTTTTTTTTTTTTTTTTGGGGGGGGTTTTAAAGAAAAAAGAAAGACTTTTTTTTCTTCCCCAAACATTAACATCAGATGACAGTTCAGGTTTCTATCTGTGTCACTGATTTCCCAGAAGCCTCCGCTGCAGCTTGCCAACATTATTCATTAATCACCTTGCGGCGCCTCGTTCCAGGACGTGTCCTTCATGCAAGGCAGTAGTTGGAGGATTTTTTTTTTTTAAAGATAATGAGCAGCACAAAAAAACCCTGTTTTCTTCTTCTTCTTTTTCTTCTTCCTCTTTTAGTTTACAGCAGTATTTTATGAATTATTTATGTTAATACTGCATATTTAAGTGGTCTGTGCATCAAACCTTTAGTCCAACATTTTGTAAATATACATTAATTTAAGACTAAGAAGTGTCCCTTTAAATTTGACACCATCAAAACACAATAAAGTTTAACACTGCTGCGTTTTGACCTTTAGAATCATTTGAGTACATTTAAGTGCTGACTTTGTGTTTGACTTTACGAGTGCCACGGTACATCTTGTGTGTAATGTTATCACTCGCCCTACCCGCTGAATGTTCCATTACTTGAATCTTTCATGGCACACAAACCTGCTCACAAAAAGTTTATAGACACACATGTACACCGTGAACTTTAAAGACACAACTTTGGCTTGATCTGATGCCGTTTTATTTGTTTTTTGTTTTCTTTTATATTCTATCGTGTATTTATTGTATTGCTGTTGTCCTTGATTGTTATTTTTGTGTTTGTTGTCATGCATGCAAACCAACTTTCCTCCAATACTACAGTAGATTAATTTAAAGTTGTAATACTGTACATTTATCTCGTAAAAACACCGAAACAGAAACATGACGATTTCAAATCAACACTAATGTTGCTTTGCTAAAAAAAACAACAACAACAGTATGTTAGGCATATATCAGCTTTTAAATTTCAGTTTTGTTTTTAAAACTTGCTTGTGCGGCACACAAGGGATCCCACATTGAAGGTTTAGGTTTTATAATGTGGAAATACAACAAGTTTCCAGTTCTTAATAAATTAGCAGCAAAACGGGACACTGGTTAGTGCTTGTACTTTACACATTTGAGCTAACTCGGATGACTTCCAACCCACACGACCATATAGGTGGTTTGTTTCTACCCTTAAATACGACCCATTGGACTTTTTCTTAAATTAGCGTCCTTGGCTATGCTTAGGCATAAAAAAAAACACTCGGTTCGGGAAAGATAATGGATTTTGTTAGAATGATGACTCCTGACTCGTGAAGTTATACTTCCTTAAAGTTATGCAACCTCGGTTGTCATGGCAATAGTGAACTAAAGAACCTCTCCTGACTTGTGGTTGAAAGCGGGAAGTGAACGCCAGTCTCTTTTTACCGATACCTCCACCTGTACAAACCGTAAACGAGTCTGATTTACTTTCTATAGGCATTGTTTCCATGGCAGATCATTTGAACTCTTAACATGCCACGACCACGTAATACGTTTGACGACAAGAACTATCTTTATTTATAAGACTGCTAGACGTCGCTTACTCTAAAAATTTAACTGTGGGTTGTCATCATCTGCGAGCAAAACACCTATGGAGTTGTTTATTAGAGTTACAGTCATCGTCATGATCTAATTTCTGATTCACAATTGCTGCTCCTGTTGTTGTCAAAACGCTGCTCGTCTCCAAATCATCTGTATGTCCTGTGAGGCATTCTTATAGGGCCAGAGAGCACTTCAACTGTGGCTAATATTGAAAATTAATGATTTCCAGGCTCATCCAGTGAAGAAAGGCATTGTCTGCCGCGTCTGATGAGTTGATGGTTGAGAAGAGAGAAGAGTTATTTCATGCTGGAGGAATGCTTTGACTGATGAGCACACAAGCAAGCCTGTTTTTTTTTTTTTTTTTTGGTTATTGAATTTACAGAGGATACGCAGAATGGCATGATGTGGAATTAGCGGCAGACAAAAATCAAGTAGAGAGAAATGTTACTGAAGGCTCATGTGATCTACACTTTGTCAGGAGTGATGGGTGGAAACTGTCCAAGAGAGGAGCGTTGACGAACCATTTTAAACCATTAACTAGGAAATGACCTCTGCTTTTATACATTTTATATGCAAAGAATTACAAGTATTTCTCATTAAAGTCTAAATAAAAAGTCTCATTCATCCTGATGGAAAATGTATTAATGAATACGTAATTGCAAATTATCATACATGTTCCAGGCCACTGGGTTGAGATGGGAAGGTTAAATCTGGTTTTATGTTAATTCCAAGACGGTGTTGACACTCATCTCTTTACATCCCTTTCATTGGATAATGGGCCCTTCAGTATAAAAATATAATGAAACCATGGACGAGCAAATGTGTCAATAGAGCGGAAAGTGACTGAGTTTATAGACCGAAGAAAACTATTCCTGTCAGGAACCAAAGCATATGGAGGAAGTATCTACCTCCCCACCCCCTCCTTTTTGGGGTGTTTTGTTTAAATAGGCATTGGTGGGTGATGCATTTCACAAGTTCATCTTATGTTAGTGAGCATTATGGGGTTACCCATGTGAAAATTCTCAGCTTGCTCACAAAAAGTAAAAGAATCGATGAATAGGGAGCGCGGTGGGGGGAAAATAAAAAGCAGGGAGCCTGAGATCTCGGCACACTGAAGTTAGCCATTATTACAACTCTGAAAACACTGCATAGATTAATGGTTTAAGGGGCCCAATGCAAGCAGAGAGAATTCTTAAAAAAAAAAAAAAAAGTAGGTCCGCTGTTCCAACATGAAAGGAACTCTCTGCCGTGTGCCTGGAGCTTTACTTCAGCGCCTGAGAGCCCGTGCAGGCACCCCAACTCCCAAAATCATTTTGACAGATTCTGGAAGACGAGAGAAAAAAAAACAGTTTTTGTTCTGCAGAGAAGTAGAGAAATTACACAATCCTGAAACATGCTTATCGAAATGAGGAAATAGAGCCTGCGATGAATTTACGTCTTTGCTTTTTTCGTGTGTTTGTACAGCTTAAAGTTTTTTTTTTTTCAATATTGAAGATAATATTCTCTGCATTGCGAGGATGTTGACCTACTTCAGTGTGTTTTGGAATGTAACACAGTTGGTGGTCTGAGAGAACTTCACACTTTGAAAATTACCATGATAAAAGCTGAGGAGGTCAGACAGTTTTATGGACCTCAAGCATTATTTGGAGAAATGTATGTCAACTGAAAGTGCTCATCTAGTGAATTATTCAAGTAACCTACTGAAATAGCTACAGACTGGTTATTGGAAACATTTTTGATTTTTTTTTTTTTTTCTTTGAGAAAAGGACTAAAGGTGGCAACACAAGAAACAAAATGGATCCATGTAAAATTGTATACTGATGTTAAACAGCCCGCTGTCACTTAGAGCAAATGAAAAGATAGAACTTTGCTTGTCGGATCTTGACCATATATAAAAGTCGATGTAGCTTCTGGGTCTGAAAAATTAGGCCTATGCAGAACTGCCATAAAGTGCAATACCAGCGAGGGCCACTAGGGGTCAGCTCCAAAAAGCCTCCGGCTCCATAGACTCCCATTCAACTTTTCTCCTGAAATACAAAGTCAATGAATTTTTTTCCACAAGTTCTCTGCAGTGGTCCCTCCTTCTTTTTAAGTTTCGTTTTCTGGCGGTCCATCTGAAAATAATCCCGTCTTTAATTAGAAAATAGGCCTCAAAAAGCCATTTTTGGAGGGGCGTGTCTGTTTGACTGACAGTCCTTTGATTCAGTCAGGTTTCCACTAAAGGTGGGCAGGACATAGTATCATCAGGTTTACAATCAGATCGAGTCAGATACACCTATCCACCCAATTTTGAAGGTGTTCTGTTTTCAAGGCGTTTCTGAAAAAAAGGCTGGACTGCAGGTAGAGGAGATACAAAAAAAATATTATACTGGGGAAACACAAAACCATCACTTTCGCCAAGATATATAGGCTATCCATTAATTTTCATTTTAATAAAGGTAAGTACGAGAGTTTTTAGAGTTTAAGTTACGTTCCTAAAGCGTTGTTGTGGTTTAGCAAACGACAGACACCCGAGAGCAGCATCAAAGGGTTTAATCTGTGGTTACTATAACAGGTCATGCACTCGTCTGATACAAAAAAATACTTTTCATGTCATTGCAGGGCAATAATTATGTAAAAGGATGGAGACTGACCCAAATAGGGCATGATCCCTACAGCAGGGCCAGACAGACACTACAAGCCCTGCATGATGTAAGCAGGGGCAACTACAGAAAAACAGACAGACATTATCCTTTTGTTTTGTTTTTGTTAGAATTGTATTTGGCATTTGAACAATAAAGAAGTCACAATGACATTTTTCATTTGTGCATTTGTGGACTTCATCTGCATATGTAGTGATTGTGGCTGTGTTTCAGTCCTTCAGTCCAAATTTAAACAAATCCTACATTGGTAAAATTTCCACAGAGTTCAAATGGTTTGAAGTTTCTGAATCGTAATGTTTTCTATCGTAAACAGGAAAGTTGCTAATAACTGAGAACGTGGCGCCACGCTGATATCACACAAGTGTCTGATGAGACATGAGACAGTTGGTACTGTCTGCTAAAGACAAAGCTACAGTCAGAGGAAAACTATCCTAGCTCTGTATTAAGGCAACAACATCCAACAAGAACACCTCTGAAGCTTTCTTATCAACACATTATATTTTATTTGTTGAACTTGTACAAAAATAAAAGTGCCAGCCTAGCTGTTCTATCGCTTCCGGTCTTAATGCTAAGCTAAGTTAACCTGATTGTATAGTCAAACAATCCTCTTGTATACATCTCATCGTTTAAAGTGAATAAGCATATTTTCCAAAGTGTCAAATGAAAGCTTAAAGGTCCTTTTTATTCAAATAAATGAGTAAAACTGTTGTTGTGTTGTCGTTACCGTGTTTTGCAGAGGTGTTTTCTGAGCTTGTCCGCCATGGTGCTGATACGTTGGCTACTGTTAAATTATATGTGGAGTTTAAGCTTTTTAGGATCTTATTAATATTTGGTTTGATAAGTTAGCCACGCCTTAATCGAAAGTCAGACTACATCTTGAAACGGGACTCGGGGCTTTCAGACGACAAGCAAACAAAATGCTAATTTCCATTTGTCATCAAAGCATAGGAATAATTTATACGTATTATAATTTACATACAAAACAATTCATGGTTGGACCTTGTGCGCCAGATGAGAGCTTTCAAACTGCAGGTTTACTGGAAATGTAAACAGCCTTCAGAATACTGTAGTTTATGTGCACACTTCCTTTCATAGTCTGTGCTGGATGGTACAAAAAGAAACATGATGAATTCAAAATATTCTCAGCATAAATAAATCCGGTGTCCAATTACCCACCAAATGTGTTACGGTAAGAGAGCAGTACATTTCATGGACTAGTCTAGTTTGCACTGCACGCTTCTTAGCTTTGCATAAAATATGAAAAAGAGTCTCTAAGATCAGAGGATAAAATATAAACAACAGGTCAAGCTCATGTACTGGCAGGCCTGTATGTCTCTTTAAATTTCAAAGTTCAGTTTCAAACTTCACCAAAACCTGGGTGCAAAATTCACACTTGCACTCGACCGCCGTGGCCATTAAAAACATTTAATGAATAACTTCCTGATTTATGAATAGCCTCTTTCTTTTGTACCAACCCAGGATGGCAACAGCTTTGTTTGTAAAATATTCTGTTGTATGAACAAGGCAAACATGGAAACTTACTTTTATGCCTCACTTTGAACAGCCTGTGAGAAAATATTAACTAAGTCCAGTCCAGTAAATGTCTGGTACAGTTGGAGAATTAGAGGTGTAATTTAGGTATGTGCATGGCAGCAGATGGGTCACCAGAACATGGCTATTTAATCGTGTGTGTGTGTGTGTGTGGGGGGGGGGGGGGGGTAGAAGGAGCAGAGGAGGCGGATTATATGGTCTGGTGGTTTAAATATTATTTTCTATTATCTGCAGCAGAAATATAAACCATGTCTTTTTCTTTTCAGTGGCTATCTAAGGGACACAGTTTGGTCTGGCATTCGAAAGGAAGAAAACTTCATCCGTTGTAAATGCAAACATAAATTGCGTAACAGTAGAAAGAAATCCAGTTCCACAATAACTGTGAGGTTTCTGTGGTTTGTAAAAAAAAAATTGCAACAGTTGGCAAAATATTGTTAATGTGATCCAAAGGAGGTTGTCAAAAGGGCATTTTAGTTTGAGTTTCTCAACGCAGTAGTTTGAAGTTCCCAGTTATTTTTGGTTTCAACAGCACCAACTTCACTCCTTCCTCTTTTTCTCAGTGGTGATGGCCACTGATGCCTGTGTTACCATGGAACACTTAAAGGGGCCATCCCTTGTGCAAAGCTGCTTACTGCCTCTTTAGCACAGCCGGGACAGTAGGGTTCGTACTTGATAGGGGATTTCTGCAAGCCAGCCCAGTTCCCCTGCCATAATTAGGCCACCCACATTCACGGTCATGTGCCTTGGAGGATGACTCTGAAAGATTTGGGGACCTTCCATACTGACATGTAATGATTTATAGAAAAATAAAATAAAAGGGAAAACAATGCTTAAGTGCTGTCCTGTGTGTCTTTTTTTTTTAAATAGCACACCTAGGTTGTTTTGGGTCTTGTTTTTCTAAATATATAATGTCATATACAAACAACATCTTCCAGAATAGTATGTAAGCAAAAAAAACAACAAATAAATGAATAATATATGAGTAGTTTTTGTTCACCTTCACTGGTCAATTTTGGTCCTTACTTTAGATATTAATGCTGTAAAAAAAATAATCTCAGGTTAATATAAGAACAGGTACTGATAGCAACAAAAAAAAAAAGCACCCTGATTAACAGGAATTGCGTGCAGAAGTTATGTAACTTCCATAGGTGTTTCGCGTTGCGTGTAAGAGTACATGGAGCGGGAGTGTCCGCCTCTTGCAGGGTCACCATTGGTCCGATTGTTGAGACCTTCCTGATTGACAGAGACGCGGACCAATGAGCGGCCGTGCTTTGTCTTGGGGGGGGGGGGGGCCCTCTCGTCGGCCGAAGAGGCGAAGTCCAAGGGAACATTTGTTCTCGACGAGGGGGGAAGCCGCGCCGTTATGTCGACGAGCTGCCGGCTGGTAGCACTTTGTACTTCTTAAATCGGATTTAAACTCAAGCGGGAGGACTTTTTTTCCTCGGTAAACCGGTCCGGTAAAGGATCTTCCATTTTTTTTATTTTTTATTTTTTTTTTTTTTTTATTCATCACGCGTCGCAAAATCTGAAGTTTTAACTGCCGGATCGTTTCGGCGTGGAGGGACGAGGACTCGTTGGATTTACGTGCGGATCCGTGAACACCGTAAGTTAACTGCGGTCGGAGCTCCACCACCCTTTCCAGCAAAAAAAAAAAAACAACAAAACTTTACGCCACTTTCCTTAAAAGTATTAATTCAAAAACTCTCCTGGTAGTAAAATGTTCTGAAATGCAGTTAGTTTAAAGTTAAGTTTACTTTCCACCGTTGCAGTCGTTTTTTTTCTCTCTCTCTCTTTGCATTTCTTCTCTTCTGTTAACTTTTTTGTTGTTGTTGTTGTTGTTGTTGTTTTGCTTATAACTACTACTTTAACATCACTTTACCGTTATTAGATGTCTTCGGTTTACGAACGGTAACTTAGCGTGAAGCTAACGAACGCTAGTCGATCGTGTTAGCATGCTGACGTTAGCTAGCTAACGCGACGTGTTTTTTTTTTTGTTTTGTTTTTTGTTTTTTTCCTTGTTTGTTTTTCTCAGACGATGTAAAGTTGCTGCGTTGAGCTTTAAAAAAAAAAAAAAAAAAAAAAAACTAATCTCAACGTTTTACAAATCCACAATTTTTTTTTTTGCTGCCGACTCGTTAACGCACCAGGAAGGTTATTTATTTAGTTATTATAAATAGTGCTAATGTTAGCAGCCGTATGTTTTGAAGTCGATTTTTTTTTTTTTTTTTTTTACAGCGAACTGTAAAAAAAATGGACCCAAAGAAAACAAAACATCTGATCGTAATACAGTCAGTAAATTATTTACTTGTGTTAAAGTTATTGTGTTTCCGCCTGAGGGTTACGTCAGGGGTACAATAAAGTACTAAATGATGAAATTAACCGTATTTAACGCGACTTTACGTTACAGTCTGGTACATGTATGATTTGCAGCCAACTTGGCTTGTGTATAAATTAATAATGTGATTTAAAAACAAAAACAAAAAACCCGGCTCTGTGCATGTTTTATATAACGTGTAAAGGCATGCCCCAGAATTTGTGCTTCGACTTCCTGTTATCACTGCAAATTCTTTGCATACTGTAAAAGTCTGATCAATCAAGTCTGTGCTACTCTTGAAACTTAACCAAACTAATGTCACGTACACACTAGAAGCATTTATTATTATTTTTTTTATTGCGATTCATTTGCACATCACTATATTCTTTAGAACTGTTTGAAAAAAAAAGAAGTGCCGTTTCATTTTTTTTCTGAGGAATTTTTCTGAGCTTTTTGCACAGTCAATAAAGACCAAACACATTATTCATTTCCGGGCGTTGTGACATCCTTAGTTTCCTCTGCGATGAATAATCATTCAGCTGCAGAACTTGCATTGCACTTGTCCACTTTCATGGAGCTCAAAGATTTGTCCGTTATTAGTTGGGTCACCTCTTTGTCATCAGCTCTGAACCCAGAGATTCCCAACCAAAACTCCTCCTTTCTCGGATTGGCTGATGTCCCACTACGTAAACTACGTCAAACCATCTCTCGTCGCTTTGAAAGAATAAGTAGCGTATGTTTACGGCAGCGTTGTAGTTTTCCGCCCACAGCGGTTTACCTTTATACTAGCCACGACCAATTCAAAAATATGTTTTTACCATTTTGAATCCATTTTGCGTGAAGGATTAGCTGGCGTGAATCTGTTTGAACCTTTTTTTTTCATTTTTTTTTTTTAAATACTATTAACTCCCAAATTCGCATTGTATGAATAGTTTTGAAAATTTTAATATTTCGCATTTTCGTGTTATTTCTTTGTCAAGACCTTTAGTCTGCTCAAACACCGTATGCAATACGTACAGTATTTGTCTTGTGGCGTAAATGGCCTCTGCTCTCGTCTTACAGGTCTCACGATCACTTACCGATGGGTGCACGCTGTGGGGCGACACACCAAGGGGGCAGCAAATCATCCAAAAAGAGACGGGAGAGCTGTAAAAGAATGACGACGAGCTTGAAATAGTTGTTCTTCCGAAAACTGTCGAACGTTGCTTTCTTGGGACCGTCGGAGCCAGCAAATGAGTACGTGGAATAAGCACGTCCTCAGAAAAACCTGAAAAGTAACTTGGGTTGAAGCTCATCGTTGAAAAGAAGACCTCGACGCAAAGTGGTCGACATGAGTGCTGAAGGGTACCAGTACAGGGCGCTTTACGACTACAAGAAGGAGCGGGAGGAGGACATAAACCTGCATGTGGGGGATATACTGTTGGTCAGCAAAGGAGCCCTGGTGGCTCTCGGGTACACGGACGGACTGGAGCAGAGGCCAGACGAGGTTGGCTGGCTGCCGGGCTTTAACGAAACCACTCAGGAAAAGGGGGACTTCCCCGGGACATACGTCGAGTACATCGGGAAGAAATGGATCTCTCCCCCGACGCCGAAGCCGAGGCCCCTCCGGCCCTTACCCGTAGCGCCGGGCGTCTTCAGGACAGAGGCCGACTCCGACTCGGAACAAGGTGAGTGCCGAACCAACACAGTTTAACAGGTGTTCAGGCACCCGAGTCACATGTTGCTGTCGGTTAAATCCGAGAAGGCGTTGAGAGTTCTCTGTAAGAAGAAATATGACAATGGTCACCGGGCCCTGAAGTGCGACGTCAAAAATGTCTGCGATTTAATGAATTTACCACAGTAGCACGAGGTGAATCAACGGTACATCACTATTCTACCTGGCAGTTGCAGTCTTATCGTGCGATTTTTAAAACTGATTTCCATAGCTGCCTGGAGTTCATACGTCCAACACCAGTTCCCATAATTCCTCTGTGGCTACCTCTACGCAGTGTCCTCATTTGAGTTGAGCTAGCTGTCACCAGAAAAATGAAGCAGGATTTTCAAGTAGTCAACCGAAACCAACAAGCTTGCGACATATACCCGAAAAGAAAACACTTTCTAGAGTGAAATTGAGGGCAAGTCTAAAGGGAAAAATTTATATAACTCAGAATCAAAAATAGCTTTCCCTCGGCTAACTCGCGATGCAAAAAAAAAAAACAAAAAAAAAAAAACAGCTCTCGTTGTTGTTGCTTGTGCAATGAGGCTCCAGGAAAGATTAGATTAGACGATCGTTACGTAATGGTTCGCGACATCTTAAATGTCGATAACGTCAAATAAAACGCAGCCTTTCCTGCTGCCACCTTTTTGCAGGAAGAAAACATAAAAATGGTTTTACTCTTACTGGAGGGAAAAAGTTCAGGATGTGAACACAGCCATGTTTGAAAATGACTGTTTACCTTCCTCTGGTATCTGGCTGACATACCGAGGTCCTTTCACTGGGTTTTTCCCCTGAACTTTCAGCCATCATATGTCACGGCCTTCATCAGCAGATGGAGTTAGCCGGTTGGTGATAGGTGGTCGTGTGGAGGAGTTCCCGGCGTCGTACGCGAAACGGCCTCTTCGATCTTTCCCCGGTTGTCCACCCACTCCTTTATCATAAACGAATCAATTGTTAAAGCGAATCGATGAGATAATAACCGGCGGGTCTGGATTCAGGTTCATGAAGTATAAGAAAGATGCTGAGTCTGCAGTTTTTCTGGGGGTTTTTTTTTTGAGGGGGAGGAGGGGGGGGGGGTTGGTTGTTGTTTTTTTATGAGCAAGTAGCTCTGACCGGCGCTGTGCAGCTGCACTGAATGTGAACCGAGCTCGCTCCCAGAGGACGAAGCCACTGGTGTGTATTCAGGGTATCGTACACCGGGGGGGATCTTGTGCAAGCCATATGTTACCAGTGACTATCATCTGTTTTCTCCTCAAAACTGCATCTGAAGGGAATTTTAACTCCCTCATCAGCAATGAGAAACTTGCTTAGATCACCGTACACTGGTAATTAAGGCAAATTGCTTCTTTTTTTTGTTGTTGTCTGGAAGCGCGGGGGGAGATGGTAAGCTAGATTTATCAAAACGGATGAAAATGAGCCTTCCTGTATATTTGATGATGTCTTATTTACTTCTTGTAGTTAGATGGGAAGCTGGAAAAACAAACTTGATAGTTTTGGTAGAGTTTGCCAACAGGTGATGTTTTTTTGTTGTTGTTGTTGTTGTTTTTTAAAGCCCTCAAACAAGCATATTTACCAACAAGTCAGGCCGTTCCTCAAATTTGAATTAGTTGAAGGTTTTTCATGGCAAAAAAAAAAAAAAATTGACATTTATTTGTGCTGACTGATAAATCTTACACATCGCAGATGGCTGCCCGTAACGCGGTGAAGAAGAACAATCATTTTCTTTACACGTGTCGTACATTCACACTTGGCATGTTATAACATTTGACCTATCGGACAGAGTTAAATTGGTGAAACATGGTGAAACGTTTGAATTTCTTTATTTAGGGACGATAGCAGGCTGTTCAGTGTTTGCGGTCTACGTTAGCAGCGTAGCTACTGGAACAGGAAGTGCATCGCTAATACGAACTCTTCAGTATTTCTATATTTAACGTCAGTCACACCGCCCACTTATTTCTTTACCGAGTTTATAACGGAAATATTTGGCCGGGTGTTAATTACGGCGCGTCTCTTTTTTTAAGCTCCTTTTTTGTTTTTAGCTCCTTTTAAACGTTTGCGTCAAAACGACCCTTTGAAATCCGAGTCGGTGTTGCTGCTCAGGCCGCAGCGATGAGCTGCAATTAAAAAAAAAAAACTCGCATCTTTTTAAAGACGCTGCGGCCGGCGTGAAATGTGCACTTAAAGCTCTGCGCTCACCTAAAGAGCAGCTGCAAGTTGCCAATTTTTTTGTTGTCGTTTTAAAAAAAAAAAAAGAAAGAAAGAAATGTTGCTCTTTGTGGTACGATTGTGAAATTCTTTACAGTGTGCGCGGAGCCGGGGGGGGGGGGGGGGGGCAGCATGCGTGTTGGATGGCGTTGTCGTGGTTGAGTGGCCAGCAGCGCCGAAGACTGGAGCGAGTTGACTGTAGCACCGGGAGAAGAAAAAAGTCTCTGTGTCCTGGGCTGTGGGAGAGAGATGGGGGGAGGTGAGGGGGAGGGAGTTGTGGGTAAGGGAGAGAGAGCCCCTGTGATCGCTGGGAGGGATAGTGTGCAAAAGGGGCTGGGGGGGGGGGCTGGAGGTGGGGCGTCCTGGGAGGAGGGAGCTCTGCTTGCCCGAGGGGGCTTTGAAGAGGATCTTGTTGCTCCCAGAGAGTTTGTGATTTATTGCCCCACCTCCGAGGGGATCTTGCTCCCCTTCCTCCTACTCCACAGCCTTTTTTTTTTTTTTTCCTTCTTCTTCTTCTTCTTCTTCTTCTTCTTCTTCTTCTTCTTCTTCTTCTTCTTCTTCTTCTTCCTCTTTCCTCCTCCTCTTTTAATGTTTTGATAGTTCCTACAGTCAGCTCTGGTCGAGGGGGAGAATGGAGGCTTGGAAAGGGGGCCTCTCCTCTCTGAGCCAGTGGGAGGTGGGATGAGGGAGGAGGGGGGTGGGGGGGTTACATGAGTGCAGCAGATGTGGAGTGGGAGAGAGAAAAAGAGAAAGAGGGCCTGGCTTGGGAAACTATTCCTCCTCATTCCAGCTTTCAGCCATTTTATTTTATTTTTTTTTTTTTTTTTTTTATAAACATTAAAGTGTTGCTCCTTTGCTGGGCCTCTCAGTCGAGAGAATATCTGCGAGTTTGTGCCCCGCCAACGCTGAAGGAAGTCAGAGAATAACCTCAGCTCGGAGCTCATTTGAGCTCGTACAGAAACGGCAGAGGTTATTTTTAAATTGAAACTTTTTCCTGCCCAAAACAATCAAAAGTTAATGAAGTATATTTCTCCGCATGGTTTAATCCAAGTCACAACACGGCAACACTTAATTCGCCGAGTCATAAAGCAAAACTACCTGGTAGCCTTTCTGGAGCTCGGTGACCGCCTCGCATGTTAAGATTGCCGAGTCGAAGGTTTAGATATTAACCTCCAGCGTTGGCCTTTTTTTCTGTGCGTATAATTGCTCTTTATCTTCCAGCCGCCCGTCTGAGCGAACAATCTTCCGAACGCGAAGAGATAAAGAGTCTGAATAACTGGTTGTTGCTCTACGTGCTCTCACAAGGTTCAAGCCTGCGTGCTCGATCTTGTTTTGAGGAAATATTTGAGGCCGTCTGTCTTCTCTCGCTTTTTTTTTTTTTTTTCGAGAGGTACGTTTTCAGTTTTCAGTAGAAAAATGGGGAGTGGATGGGGGGGGGCATTTCCGTCAATAACTTCTTTTTCTTTTTTTCTAAATCACAGCAGTTAAGTCTTTTCTTGTATGTCAGCAAACTCATTACCGATAAATACAAAACGAGGACGTTAAGTTCCCTTTCTCTCTCTCTCTCTCTATATATATATCTATATGAAGTACAGACGGTGAGAGCAGCTACTGGAAGGAAGAGAGCTGGCGGTACGAAGGAGACGGTTTCAGGGAGAGAGAGCTGGGCTCAGCTGGAGGTTGAGATAATGCAGCGCTCCTTCCCTGGGCCTCTTTAGCACTCAGGCTGACATCTGCTGTATTGAACACTCTTTCTGTCAGTACTGTCAATTTTTCTTTCTTTTCCCTTCTCCCGAGTTCACTTTTCTCTTAAATTATGCATGTTCGTGACTTTGGTTTCAAATCGGTATGCGCGTTTTTTGTGTGTGGTTTTTGTGTCCCCCCCCCCCCTTCAGAAAAAGGACGGACACGGATCGGTAAATCCATCCAAGTCAGCGGCAGAACAAACACGGCCGAAAGTTTTATCATGCAGTAGTTTGCTCCGATGTCGTGCTCCTCTGTGGGACTGAAAGGCAGCCTGGTGGGGGGGGGGGGTTAGTGTGTGTGTGTGTGTGTGTGTGTGAGTGTGGGGGGGGGGGGGGGGCAGGAATGTGTTGGCGCTTCTTTGGTGGAAGGGGTGCAGCACAGACTGCATGGTGGACTGATTTGTAGCTTTGTGATGAATCAGTATTGTGCTAAGTGCTGATTGCAGTAACTTGATGCACAATGCAACCGGACAATAAATGGGTTGCACGCTGAATAGCCGCCCCGGTGATTGCTCTTTTACGCCGTCATTGTTATCAGCGCACACGCCGCTGGCGAGAGGCAAATTTCACTGATTTGGGTTTATTTGACCTTTTTTTTTGAGAGGAGGAGGAGGAAGGGGGGGGGGGGAATTAGTAGAAAATGACTTCTCTGTTTAGATGTTGTTGTTTTTTTGTTCCCACTTGTTTTATCGGTTGCTCGATGATAGCTGAGGTCGGATGGGAGGGCGGGGGGGGGAGTGGCAGCAGGCAAATCCCCTTCCCGCAAACGTCAGACTCGGCCGGATTTAAATATATCTTCGCCTCGTCATAGTTCCTAACGTCGGGTCCGTGTCACAGAGGGGCGTCTTGTGACGTCTTTTCGTTTGTCGCTAGCTTGTTCGACTCGCGGCGACACCCGGGGATCGCTTATCGCAGCGTTCGTGGCGGTTTCTCGAGCGCTACCGTGGTAACACGGATTCATCCTTCTCCTGATGCTGTTCAGACAAAGTCAGAGCGCCGTACGTTCCTGTGAGCGGGGCGGCAACTCGCAGTGGTGTTAATTAATCGTCGGTTCTGTAAAATGTAAGAAAACGGCCACCAAAGTGCGCCGGAGACTCTTAAAGCACGAGCAACTCGACCGACCGACGAGAGCTCAAACCCGAGAAATATTAAGTTAACTGGCAATTAAGATTAAAAAAAAAAAGGAGTAAATCTTTACATTTAAGAAGATGTGACATTATTGGCTGAAAAAGTGCTGGTTAATTGAATAATTGATTTGTGCGAATTACTTTTTTTTTTTTTTTTTTTTTTTTTTTAATTCAAATCGTAAACTGAAACCGACGCGCAAGAAATAACAGACGTATGCTTAACTGCTTTTAGTGGCTTATAAAAAGCTTCACAGTGTAAAACGGCGAGCCGCGCTTCCCCTGAGTGATTGTTCAATTACGCCACTTTGCCTGCTCCGAAGGATATCAGAACACGGACCCTCAAATTATAAATGCTGTAGTTGCGGCCCGACGTTTTAAAATATGCTGATGTTCAGCGATGTGGGGGGGGGGGGGGGGGGGGGGGGGAACACTCGTAATGTAATTTTTAGGGCTTAATAAAATCAACACTGTAATTAGATTTTTTTTTTTTTTTTTTTTAGTTTTTTTCCTTCACCAAACTGCATTAGCGTATAAATCCCGTCGGACTTGTGCAGGAACTGTGCGCACGAAAGCGGTGCATGACCGTTTCATTACTTGATTGTGTCGCGGAGGACCCGAAGTCTTGAATTGGCGAATCTTCTTTACTTGGGGAGTCGGAGACCGTCCGCCTAGCGGGATTAGGAAAAAGAGAGCGAACGTGATAAAGCACAGAGAGGCCCTGACTGTTGGACCCGGGGGGGGGGGGGGGGGGGGGGGAATAATAAGACAAAAGTGAGATTAGGGAGAGACAGGCACAAGGGTGGGGGAGAGGGTGGAGGGGCAGAGGAAGGTATTTCAGATATGTGATTTATTAAAGGAGGAGGGGCAGGAGGAGGAGGTGGGGGGGACTAGGGAGTGTGGGGAGGTAGGTGAGGGTGTGGCGTTACGTAACGCTTTGAACGACATAAATCATCTGCTTCTTTTAGCCGTTTTTCAATTTCTTATTGAAACCAGAATGCACCTCTTCACGCCCCGGGGGGAGGGAGGGAGGGAGGGAGGGGTGGGCGGAGAGGGGGGGGGGGGGAGGGGGAGGTTTTGTACCCCCTAAATGTGCAGTTACAGCACACCCTCTCAGCGTAGGCCTCGCGTCGCGGGTCGCATCCTGTGTTGTCCTCGAACAGCCATCACGAAAACATCTGTGACATCTGTACTCATCGATTCGAGCTGTGTGTGTGTGTGTGTGTGTGTGTGCTCGCTCGCTCATCGACGGTCTGCTCCTCAAAGGGTTAATTGTCAAGTTGTAGCAACAGCCTCCTCATTGGACGCCGCTCTGGCTTTGCACTACGTCTTGCGCCCTGCAGGAGGAGACATTGCCTGTCCCCCTTTTTTTTTTTTTTTTTTCTTCTTTCTTTTCTTTCTCCCCTTTACCTTCGGCTCAGAGAGCGCCATCACTCATTGGCTTGAAGTACCACCGTGTTGGAGCATGTTAGAGCTGCCCGTGCACACGTGTTAACAGAAATCCGGGAGTGTTTTTTTTTTTTTTTTTTTTTTTTTGTACATCTGTTGTTAGTAAATTTGTAGATAGGTTTTTTTTTTGGGCTTTTTTTTTGGTAGTATCAGCAGCCCTTTGTGTAAACGGTGCGGTACAGGGGGATACCCTTGTAGTGCAGTTAGTGCTCTATAATGTGTTGATGTGCGGGGAGTTTTCCGTTATCAGTTTTTGCTGGCGTGCCTCAGCGAGAGTTTTCATTTTATTTTTTTCAGACAAGAAGAAGCGGTGTGGCCTGAAAATGCTGTTTACTTGAGCGGGGCCCCTTCTAAATTTATCCAAAGTGTGTTCTATCTTTAGTGCGTGTCCGTCCCGCCCGCAGTCTGCAGTTCCCTCGGTTCAGACATACCGTTTGTGGAGATTGTGCCCCCCCACCCACCCACCCACCGAACGCTGCCGCCGCAGCAGCACCAGTGGCAGCTGCATCCACTTCCCCAACCTGCGGTCGTCCTAACTGACTTGTAGTCAGCCAGTCGGCTGATGCCTTTCGGGATGTATCATGAGGTCTGCCAAACATTCAGACTTGTAGAGGCACGTCCAAAGAACACCCCCCCCCCTCCTCCCCCACCTCACTCTGTGCTCTTTCACCCAGTCACCGCAGAAACTAACTCGCATTGAAACTCTTGAGGAGAGTCAGCTGTTCGAAAAAACACGGCAAAACAACTGCTCCACGTTGTGTTGTTGTTGTTGTTGTCGTCGCGCCGCGCCGCTCCAACGCGAGGAGGGCCTTTTGTTGTAGTTCTCGTATCGTTTACGCCCGATGGGTGAAGAAGAAGAAGTGATCGGCAGGTTTTACCGTCTTCCAGCATGAACTGGGAGCTTCGGCTGCGGGTCGAAGTGAAACGCGTTCAACGTTGGTGTGCCGTTAATAGCTTTACCGGAATCATCATCATACCTTAAATGAACACGGCAAAATGCGATCTATTTTCCCCCCCCCCCCCCCCCCCTTCTCTAGCTACACGTTTCCTCGGTTACAAGCGGCAGCCAGTAGGAGCGCGTTGGCTCGTTTGATCCCACGCCAAGGCATCACAGAAGTCATCGCCGATGGCTCGAAGCATTTCTGCCATAGTTCGTCTGCCACTCGATACAATCCCATCGGTGCCCAAACTATCACATCGTTGACAGTACCGAGAAGCAACTCGATCCGCGGGCTGCCGGGTGTCAGTCACAGGCCGGCCTTGGGCAGAGTAAATAAACACAAGACTCCGGCTCACTTGTTCTTGGTTTAGGGGATATAAGAAGAGGCTTTAAAACCCTCGTATTGTGTATTTTGGAATATGTTGCTTAAGAGCTGGGACAGACCGTTCTGGAAAAGGGAAAAAAAAAAAAACAACAACAACAAAGAAAAAGAAAAACACTAGAATTTGGAAATGCGTCCTTCCTCCATTTCCTGTCTGTCCTAAGCCCCCGCCCACCAGACCAGCACGGGCAAGTTGTCTCTATCTCTGGAAACGCTTGGCCAGTATTGACTTGTTTTATTGTATTCAGTGGCGTATGGGCCATCGAGCACAGCGGGACGAATCCTGGCGGGCCAGCGGATCGTCCAAAAACAAATCCATAAAGTTTTGTAAACCCCCCCCCCCCCCCAGGCTAAATATTTTTGCCCGTATCTGTCCCTTCTGAAACCTCCTGCGATTGGTCTAAAGTCGAAACAACTTCCTGCCCCCGGCTCTAAAAGTGTTACATAATCTTTAACACTGAAAACATCTTCCGGGCTTTGGTCGATCAGAAAACTTAAAATGGAATCAAACCCTCCGACCGACCCCCACCCCCTCCACCCACGGCGGATCCTCTTGCAGATATGAACAGTAGGAGAGTTGGGCGCGTCTGCCGGGGTTTTAAATTTAACTGCAGGTTGTGAACTTGAGTTTCTCAGAAAAAGGTTGGCTGTGGAAGGACAGCTGTGTTGGATATCTTGTCTGCGAGAAAGGTTACACTTCCAAGGTGTGTGTGTGTGTGTGTGTGTGTGTGTGTGTGTGTGTGTGTGTGTGTGATGGCAGCGCTGCGTGCCTCAATCTCTATTTAGGGAAACTTTTGGTGCTCCACCTCAGAGTTCACTGCTTCGGAGAAAGAAAGGGGGAAAAAAAATAAAAATTAAAAAAAACAAAACTCCCAGTTCCAATAATGTCTTCCAGATGACCAGTTGTCCTACATGGAGTTGTGTGTGTCCTGTGGTTAGAGGGACTTTGGTAATCCAGTTTCTTCACACGCAACACGCCAGCCTGAGAGCTGCGCAGGCCAGAGGATGTGGATTTGGATGAAGTGGTTCATTTATTTGCCTGATTGAACCCTCTTTGGTGGAAGAGGAGGAGGGGGGTAGGGGGGTAGTTCCTCGGTAATGAGCGGCACGCATGCATCGGTGAGACCGGTAGTTGGCCCGTTTAATGTCTGATTGAAGAAGGAGAAAAAAAAAGTCAACCTTTTTTTTTTTTTTTTTTTTTTTTTTAAGGTCGAAGAAAAATATGGTGACGAGAAAGACTTCCATTCAGCATTTTGAGAGCGCGGACTTGGTGTTGAACAGTTGAGCCTTTCAGAAAAGCGCCTTTTCAAAATACGCCTTTGCAAATCCAAATAAAAATCCTCGCCAGCTCCTTCGTCCTTTCATGTCCACACCTGGGCGCAAAGTTCTGAAGGGAACGCCAGTGAAAAAAAAAGTCAGACCTGGCTTGCCTCGTATCGCAGGATATTTGCTTAGTCCCTCGGTCCACCAAACCCTCTAACTCTAGTTGCTCAGCACCTCCACTTCTTGAATCAGCCTGTTGTAAATACTGTTTTTTTTTGTTTGTTTTTTTTTTTTCAACGTCTGAAGGCGGCGCTTTGGTCCGCGTACCCGCTGCCTTTTGAGGTTCTTGAGCAGTTTTTGCAAGTCGGCCTTCGCCCGTCCCAGATGAAATCGCGGCCCTCGGCGTTTTCTTTTTTAATGTCGCTGTGTGAACGTTCGTCGCACGAGTCGCAAATGCAGTTTTAGCTGTGCTTAAATATAAATAATAATAATAATAATAATAAAAATAAGCTATACGTGTGCAAAAATAGTTTTCATCCCCCACATTTCTTTTTAGAGGCTAAACAGGAATTTACCATCAAGACTAAAGTTGTTCTTTCATCTTTATTCGCAGGGATCCGTGGAAGCAATGCGCTCTATTGTAAACTGCTAATTATAATATAATAATATAATATAATATCAAATCACATTTAGTTGAGCGGTTTGTTGGTTATCTCCTCCAGGTTTCTGTCTGCTGGACGTGACGGAGCAGTTTTCCCTCCGGAGGACCGCTCCCCCCATGCTGGCCAGACCTGCTGGAAGCCATCGAGAAGAAAGGTGAACTTAAACTGTGCTGATGTGACCTGTTGCACAGAAGAAAAAGAAAAAAAAAACGTTGCGTGTTAGTTTAGTCAGTCGCTCTGACGTGCGTTTCTTTGATCGTTCGCAGGTCTGGATAACCCAACGTTGTATCGAACATTTCACTGCCGGTGCTGGCCTTGAAGTCAGACAGTACTTTGATTGCGGTGAGTCTTTTTTTGGGTTTTTTTTTTTTGTATCAGCGTTTATGAAACCTGTATATGATGAGGAAGTGTCAAATGGAGGAGGTGTGAGGTGCCAAAGAAAGACATGCCGCATAGAGTACGTAAGAGAAACCCAGAAGCGTCTGTGGTCTGGTTAAACTGGTGATATATTTTTGATCACCTACGTGCAATGATGATCTTTTTTCTTAATATTTCACTGGACATATCAAGCTGTATTCATTTATTTTGTGCATATAGCTTGTGTGTATGTGTGTGTGTGTGTGTATTTATACATTGGATTTTGTTTTCTTTAAAGTTTTTTCCTTTTTTTATTCTATTCTTTTTTTTTTTTTGCATGGGTATTTGTATTTTTTTTTTCTTACCTGTATTCTTAAACAACTAAATTTCCTCACTGCGGGATTAATAAAGTCATACCTTATCTTTCGTATCTTATCGGATCCTGTCGTGTCGTTTCATGTCGTATCTTATCGTATTGTACGTCATCGTATCGTATTAATATCTTATCTTGTGTGCGTAAACGTTTCTCCGTACGGAAGTTAAAGTTGTGCATCTTGTGGGTCCTCTCGCTCCTCAGATCCTCCCTCGGCCGACCTGGATCAGCTGGAGCTGCCGGTCCTGTGTGACGGTCTGCTTAGGTACCTGCAGGATCTCCCCCAGCCCGTCATCCCCGCTGCAGTATACGCTCAGATGGTCCACACCGCCAAAGGTGAGAGCGCGCGACGCATTCACAGTTGGCCTTAAAACGGAAGTGCTGACGTCGTGTGTGTTCCTGCTTCTCTACTGGACGATCGATTACTTTGAAACGCGAAACCACGAGACGTCTTCGGTACCCTCCCAAAGAAGACTTTCCCCTCGTTTTTGTTGTTGTTGTCGGCCTCTGCGGGTACATTTTAAGAAAAAGGCTCATAAAGTATACATGAAGTGTATTTTGTCTCGTCGTCCGTCCGTCCGTCTGTCTGTCTGTCTGTCTGTCTGTCTGTCTGTCTGTCTGTCTGTCCGTCTGTCTGTCTGTCCCGTCTGTCTGTCTGTCTGTCTGTCTGCTGCAAGCAGAGAAAGAAGAAGTTCTCACACCGTTCTGCAGCGCTGCATTCTCTCGCTGTCACATGGCCAGAAACAGGATATCCGTGGTTAATAAGAACTAAAATGAGCCTGAAAGTCTATCTCGAGCGTCTCCGAGCAGCCAATCACCTGCGAGTGTACCTTACTCATTGTCAACCACACTCACCTCCGTGCGGTTCGCTCGACTAACTGCACATGATGCCTTTTTTCCACCTCCTTTGTTGAAAAAGCAAAAGCAAAAGCGCTCTCATTTGATGCTGGTCTTCAGCCGAGGAAGTCCTTCTTTTATTTTTTTCTCTCTCTCTCTCTTTCTTGTCTTCGCGTCTGTCTGTCTGACCCCCCCCCCCCCCCCCCCCCCCCCCCCCCCCGCATCGCTCTCGCTGTCGCTCTCAAACAGAGGTGGCCAATCCGGAGGAATGCGCCCAGGCTGCTGCGTCGCATCGCCAGCACCCCGAGCCTGCCGCCCCAGTACTGGCTGACTCTCCACTGTCTGCTCAGGCATTTCGCCCGAGTGTGCCAGAACGGCTCCAAGAACCTGCTCGGCGCCCGATCGCTGGGCGAGATCTTCAGCCCGGTGTTCTTCAGACAGCAGGCCAGCAGGTGGGAGTGGGAGACGGGAGGGGTGGTGGTGGGGGTGGGGGTGGGGTCGTCTCAGCATGGGGCTCATGCCCCTCGCCGCTGCTACATGTTAGTGGTTTGTCAAAGATAAGGCAGCAGACAGACAAGCGTGCAGGCTCGGTCATGCGATACTGCAACACGCAACACGCTAAGCGCAGTCTGAATATAGGTTGGAGCTTTTCTACTTACCAGCTGCGCTGCAACAATTAAAGCAGCTAAGCCCTCAATTACCATCCGTTTGAAA